>NC_079199.1:21525880-21708380 GCF_029499605.1 Hyla sarda | reverse complement strand
AATTTGCTGAAATTTTATTGAATCAATTTTTCCTTCTACTCATGAGATGTTCCCTGTGCCACTGGCTGCAATACAACCCCAAAGCATGATTGATCCACCCCCATGCTTAACAGTTGAACAGAGGTTCTTTTCATTAAATTCTGTTCCCCTTCTTCTCCAAACGTACCTTTGCTCATTCCGGCCCAAAAGTTAAATTTGAACCATATCGGTCCACAGAACTTGTTTCCAAATTGCATCAGACTTGTCTATATGTTCATTTGCAAAGTTCAAACGCTGATTTTTGTGGTGAGGACGTAGAAGAGGTTTTCTTCTGATGACTCTTCCATGAAGACCATATTTGTACAAGTATCTCTTTATAGTGGAATAGTGTACCACAACTCCAGTGTCTGCCAGATCTTTCTGGAGGGATTGTGCAGTCAAATGTGGGTTTTGAATAGTTTTTCTCACAATCCTGCGAGCTGTTCTGTCTGATATTTTTCTTGGTCTTCCAGATCTTGCTTTAACTTCCACTGTTCCTGATGACTGCCATTTCTTAATTACATTCCGATCAGAGAATATTGACATCTGAAAATGTTTTGCTATCTTGTTATAGCCTTCTCCAGCTTTGTGAGCATCAACTATTTTCTGTTTCAGATTTCTAGACCACTGCTTAGAACAGGGGTCTCAAACTCAAATTATCCGGGGACCACTGGAGGTAGCAGCTGGGTGAGGCTGGGCTGCATGCGCCCATTACATATAATGCCCTCATCATACGCCCCTCATCATTCACCAGCAACACCCTCCACCAGCAGTAGCACCCCCATCATCCACCAGCAACCCCCCCATTCCCACTACCCCGTGTGGTAATGGCATGAGCTGATGGATGATGGGGGTGCTACTTCTGGGGGTTCCCCACATTAGGTAGGCAGCAGGTTCCCCACATTAGGTAGGCAGTAGGTTCCCCACATTAGGTAGTAGCAGGTTCCCCACATTAGGTAGTAGCAGGTTCCCCACATTAGGTAGGCAACAGGTTCCCCACATTAGGTAGGCAGCAGGTTCCCCACATTAGGTAGTAGCAGGTTCCCCACATTAGGTAGAAGCAGGTTCCCCACATTAGGTAGGCAGCAGGTTTCCCACATTAGGTAGCAGCAGGTTCCCCACATTAGATAGGCAACAGGTTCCCCACATTAGGTAGGCAACAGGTTCCCCACATTAGGTAGTAGCAGTTTCCCCACATTAGGTAGAAGCAGGTTCCCCACATTAGGTAGTAGCAGGTTCCCCACATTAGGTAGAAGCAGGTTCCCCACATTAGGTAGAGGCAGGTTTCCCACATTAGGTAGAAGCAGGTTCCCCACATTGGGTAGTAGCAGGTTCCCCACATTAGGTAGTAGCAGGTTCCCCACATTAGGCAGTAGCAGGTTCCCCACATTAGATAGCATTTTCGATTACCCCCCTCCCCCCGACACAAACACACACACACACACAGACAGACAGACACCCACACACAGACATACACCCACACATAGACAGACAAACACACACACATGCACACACACAGACAGACAGACACACACACACATGCACACACACAAAGACAGACAGACACACACACACACATGCACACACACATAGACAGACAGACACACACACACACACACACACACACATGCACACACACATAGACAGACAGACACACACACACACATGCACACACACATAGACAGACAGACACACACACACATTCACACACACATAGACAGACACACACACATGCACACACACAGACAGACAGACACACACACATGAACACACACAAAGAGAGACAGACACACACACACACACATGCACACATACATAGACAGACAGACACGCACACACACATAGACAGACACACACACACATGCACACACACATAGACAGACAGACACACACATGCACACACACATAGACAGACAGACACACACACACATGCACACACACATAGACAGACAGACACACACACACATGCACACACACATAGACAGACACACACACAAGCAGATAGACACCCACACATGCACACACACATAGACACACACACACACACAGACAGACAGACACACACATAGACAACCTTACCTGTCCTGCACTGCGCTTCTCTGGAGTAGTGAAGAAAACTGTGTCTTGAAGTGTTCTGTGTCCCGAATAGCTGAGGAAAGTGCTGAGACACTGTGATTGGTTGATGGGGGGGGGGGGGGGGGGGATCGTGTGCAGTCTCTGCTCTGCTCAGGACACAGAACTGCTTCAAGACACAGTTTTCTTCACTACATACCTGGCGCGGGCCACAAACTTTCGTTCCACGGGCCGGGAGTTTGAGACCTTTGGCTTAGAAGAACCCATGGTGCTGATTGTTGGGGCAAGGTCAGATGAGTCTGGGCATTTAAAACCTTTGAGATTGACATCACCTGGTCTTCCCAGATGATGATTGAAAACAATCCATGACACTGGCAGGTCTCAGCTTTGTAAAGGGGGCAGCGCATGCTATAAATTCTGCAGGGTACCCAAACTTTTGCAGACGCCATTTTTTTGTTTTCTGTTATTTTGAAAGTGTAAATGATGGAAATAAAATGTAACTTTTGTGGACATATAAGAATGTCTACTATATCATTTGATGCCTTTTGGAGATGTTTCCATCTTTCTTTGGCTTCTTTATGCACATTAATACAAATTTTTACCTGGGGTGCCCAAACTTTTGATCCCCACTGTACACTGAAGACCTGCAACCTTCTCATGTCCCTTGTGTGAGTTCTTCACCTTCTTTAAAGGAGAAGTCTCGTGCATCAAAACTTATCCCCCCATCCTCCCCCACCCCCGCGATCTCCTGAACAGGCCCTCTACTCTCCCCTGGAATGGAGCGTCACAACCCCTACATGAAGAGCAGTCCACCACGACCCCTCCATACATCTCTGTGGGAGAGCCAGAGATAGCCGAATGACTCTCCCATAGAGATAAATGGAGGGTGCGGGACAGCCACTGCTTCATGCGGGGGCCGTGGCGCTCCGTTCCATGGCAGAATGGAGGACCCATGCAGGAGATCACGGGGTCCGACCACTTGGATAGGAGATAAGTTTTAATTCATGACATATCTCCTTTTGGGTCCACATGAATTTCAGTGGGACTAGACGCCTCTCCAAGGGTTGGATCTCAACTGTCCGATCCTTTTGTTTTCCGGCTGATAAGCGTGTCTTCACAGCTGTCTGGCAGCGGCTTACCTCACCTTCATCTATTCACAACACATGATTGTTTAGTGAAGTCAAATGTTGACATGTAGTCTATTATCATCTATCATCTATCTCATATGTATCTATCTATCTATATCTCATATCTACTGTATCTATCTCATATCTATCTATCTATCTATATCTCATATCTACTGTATCTATCTATCTCATATGTATGTATCTATCTATCTATCTCATATCTATATATCTATTTGTCTCATTATCTATCTATCTATCTATCTCATCTACTGTATCTATCTATCATATATCTATCTATCTATCTATCTATCTATCTATCTATCTATCCCATATCTATCTATCTCATACCTATCTATCTATCTATCTATCTCTATCTATCTGTCTCTATCTCTATCTATCTATCTCACATCTATCTGTCTGTCTATCTATCTATCTATCTATCTATCTATCTATCCCATATCTATCTGATATCTATCTATCTACCCCATATCTATCTCATATCTATCTATCTATCTATCTATCTATCTATCTATCTCACATCTATCTGTCTATCTATCTATCTATCTATCCCATATCTATCTCATATCTATCTATCTAAAACTCTGAAGAGGACTGCACTCTTGTTATCAGTTTGTGTGGGTGCCTGCTGGCAGAAACCCGGGTCAGGGGTCGACCATGAAGACAGAAAGCAAAAAAAAATCCAGCAGCACTCCCAGAAATATGGTGAATTAGTGTTTGGCTTTATTCATCAAATAGGGCAGCGATGTTTCGGCTGCCTCACGCAGCCATTATCAAGCAATTTGATGAATAAAGCCAAACACTAATTTTCCATATTCCTGGGAGTGCTGCTGGATTTTTCTATCTGTCTGTCTGTCTGTCTGTCTGTCTGTCTGTCGGTCTATTTATCTATCTATCATCTCATATCTATTTATCTATCTATCTCATATCTATCTATCTATCTATCTATCTATCTCATATTTATCTATCTCATATCTATCTATCTATCTATCTCATATTTATCTATCTCATATCTATCTGTCTGTCTGTCTGTCTATCTATCTATCTATCTATCATCTCATATGTATTTATCTATCTATCTATCTATCTATGTATCTCATATCTATCTATCTATCTATCTCATATTTATCTATCTATCTGTCTGTCTATCTATCTATCTCATATCTATGTATCTCATAGCTATCTACCTATCTATCTCATATCTATCTGTCTTCCATAGTATACTTCTATACCCCTGTAGCCAATATAGCCATGTCCTATGGTGGTTTTTGCGGTAGAAGGTCTGACTGTAGTCTTTTATGAGCTCTGCCGCCGTTTTCCTTCTTCTCCCACATACATTTATATCAATTTCTCTTTGCTTCTATTGGCACCGCTGGGTATGAACACGACTGATCAAGTGGCGATCTCTTGGAGCTGAATTGAGGCAACAAATCAACCATGTAACCAACAGATGTTTTATTGTCTGGAAGCCACTGGGAATATTCTGCCCAGATTTCCTCTCAATGGCACAGTTAGGTTCCATAAGCTCACAATTTAAGGAATGTTTGCAGTTTAACCTTTGCACGGCTAGGAGCATCAGCACCGAGTCTCAATACACAGGCCTGCGCTGTGTTAACTAAAGATGATCACTGCAGAAAAGGCGGCATGTAATCTCCCCGGAATTATCCCCCGCTACCTGCGCTCACTCACAAATGACAGTTATCAAACTACAAAGTGGCCAGACCTGACGGAAAAGAGGACGCCTCGACTTAACGCTAATCCTTTCCGTTCCCAATAGGGATTTTTTTTTTTCTAAAAGAGGCCACTTTATAATGAGGCTTAATATAACATTACATAAAAGCATCCAGTATCGTAATGTATTACACGTGACCGGCGCTTTGAAAATAATCACTGGCGACAATTATATATATATATATATATATATATATATATATAATTACATAAAAATATATAAAATACTAATTTTATTTGGAGGGTATGGTTAACTTTGTAATGAAATGTTTAATTTTTCCAATGCAGCTATACTAAAATAATAATAATATATATATTTGCAAATTGTCTTAATTATATATCTGCTAATGTTTTGTGTTTTGTGCAGGGCTATGTGTCTCCATGGTTACAGACTACAAATAATCCCTGTATGTAGTCTGACCTTGCAATCATGTGTTTTTTTTTGTTTTGTTTTGTTTCTTTTGTGAGATCATTTGCACTTTTGATAAGAAAGTTGGTATGTTGGCCCTCTTTCCTGATCTGAGTATGAGTTAGTGATGGGGAATGAATGGTGGACTTTGGCACCCGGATGTGGAGACTAGGTTGGTTTCACCAGGAGAAGACTTTATTTTAATTTTATCTCTGGGGCCCCCATAGGTGTAATTTACAATTTTTGAGCTTCATGGGGCAATTTTAATAAATGTTTCATATACTGCATTACACATGGGTAAATTGTGACAAATGTATTAAACTTGGTACATCTGCTAGTTTTCTGTTATGGTAAATCTGAAGACCAACTTAAGACGCTCCCTCTCCTATTATTTTCCACCTACTTTTTTACAATAAAAGTACGAAGCTGACTTCTTAAAAAAAAAAAAAAAAAAAAAAACAGCACCACGCCTGTCCTCAGGTTGTGTGCGGTATTGCAGCTCGATTTCATTAAAGGGAATAGAGCCAAGACATAATACCACACACAACCTGAGGACAGGAGTGGTGCTGTTTATAGAGAAGAAACATATCTCTGTTTTATTATTACTGGATATTTCATTTAAACTGCTTATCCTTAGATTATGGTTATGTTCACACGCAGTTTATTTTTTAGCCCTATTTTGCGTATGAGACTTCTTTTTGGCCCTTTTTATCAACAGCAGTTGTAGCCGGCTTTTGGATTTAAAAAAAAAACCCTGTAGCCCAAAAATCTGCTATTTTAATTTGGGCTGTAAATGTTTTTAAAGGGAACATGAGGCAGTTTTACTAGTAACGTTGTAGGCTCATGGAATAAAATGTATCCCCTATACGCAGGATAGGTGATAAGTTTTTGATCGTGGGGGATCCAAGCGCTGGGGCCCCTGCGATCTCATGTATGGAGCCCTGGCTCTCCCATGGAGTGGCACGTGACGACCCCCGCCCAAAGCTTTGGGAGAGCCAAAGATAGCCGAACAGCTCTCCTATAGAGATATATAGAGAGGACCCCAGCGCTCGGACCCCCCCTGCGATCTATAACTTATCCCCTATCCCGGGGATATGTTTTATTCCATGAGATATCTCCTTTATAAGGGGTGCTCCACTGACCAGCATTCGGAACATTTCGTTTTGAACGCCGTGTGCGCGCTGCGGGGGTCTGCCAAGCTCCCTCGTGCAGTCATGCCACGCCCACTCAATGCAAGTCTATGGGAGGGGGCGTTTTTTTAAACTGTTTTGTGGGGTTGTCTTGTGAAAAACAACTTGTCCCCTATGCACAGGATAGGGGATAAGTGTCTGATCACTGGGACCCCCCCCCCCCCCCATGATCCCCAGTACGAACCCTGGCTCTCAGAGAGAACTAGTGTTGTAGACTGCCTGCGCTCCAATCATTTTTATTCGAGCACTGAAAATACCCAAGTACAGAACTCGGTCACCCTCGGCGGTCCCATAGAAATGGATGGAGCGTGTGCCATCTGCAGCACACACTTTTTCTTTTTTACAGGCATATACGACCCAAAAAATTAGCCAAAAAACTGTGTGTGAACATAGCCTATCCATAGAACAGTTGATCTGATCTGATTGGTAAAGGTCTGACCTCTGGGACCCTGATAAATCATGAAAACAAGAATCTCTTATCCCCCAAGTAAGCAAAGCAGTGGTCAAATGCTGTACTTGGCTATCTTTGGCAATTTTATATCGAATAAATGAAGTGGCAACAAGCATGGTTGACCACAGCTCCATTCACACAGGGAGGCAAGAGATGCCCATTCTCATGATCGATGAGGGTCCCAGCAGGCAGACTCCCAACCAATCAGATACTTCTTGTAATCTTGTTATAACTGTTTTTTTTTTTATAAACTCCCCACTACATTGGTACACTTACATAATGGAAACCCAGAACACCCTGGGTTTCTTTCAAGTGGTCCAAAAAATTTTTTTTTATTGGTAAAAATTAATTAAAACATATAAGTAGAACACAACATAGATATAACACACACAAAACGCAGACAGGTTTTGAACTATGAATAGTTCTTAATCATGGCATAAGCAGTGTAAAGAACCATTATTTGCTCAAAACGTGTTATGTGTTTTATCCATGTTTTTTTTAATTGTAATTTATATATTTTTTATTCATTTCTAATATACAGTAGTTTCTAAGAAATATTTTTTGTCTGCGAATGGGAATCGGCCTGCACACTGTTGTCAGCCGTGCTTCCTGGAATAGATTCTTGCATGTTCCTTTGAAGATCCCTATTCAGACTGGTGGTTAGCTGACGCCATGTGGCGTGTTTCCCAACCAGGTTGCCTCCAGCTGTTGCAAAACTACAACTCCCAGCATGCACGGACAGCCAACGGCACCAGCTGGAGGCACCCTGGTTGGGAAACACTGCCATATGTGGTGGACTACAACTTTACCAGCAAAATCATGATGCAATTGGCCTATAGGCGGCATAGTCTATTCTGCAGTGCCTTATAAAATCTGGGTATGGGGTGGCATGGCGGAACTTATGCCATGCAAGGGCACCCTGGGGTGGAGATGAGGTAGGTGTAGAAGCTGGGCCTAGAAGTCTTGTTTTGGCTTTTGGGCTTTCCTAGATAGGGCCATGCCGAACGGAAATTTCCCACGTTACCCCTTGCTTCTGCCCGGTTCTGCTTCTCTTCAAAAGTCGCCGTTCAAACTCGAATTGAGCAACTTAGATGAAAGTCAATTAATCAATCGCTTCTTAAGCGAAAAATCCTTTACTTATTGATTGATGAACGCATCGGCTGCCGTTCGGATGTGCGAGTGCCGAGAGCGTCTGATTAATTAAAACAACCACTGATTAAGCTTTTGTCTTCTGAAAAATTTCCATTCCGTACAGACGGAACAACCCAGCGTTCATTACGGAAAAGAAAAAAAAAGAAAAAAATCTACTCACTTATTAACAGAATTATCTGACAAGCCGATGAAAGTCTGGAGGGGGAGGGGTTAACGGATCCCAGCAAACAAGAAGAACCCGGGGACTCATTTATCCTCAGAACTAATAACTAGCATTAACTAATTAACTAATAAACATTTTATTGTGCCGCCGGACGTGCTCAGAAATTAAAGCAAAACTGGGCTAAAAAACAAAACTGTTTTCCCATTGTGAAAATTGTGTGTGTCTACAGCTTTAAAAATCTACACGTCACATGGACTCATTAGGCCCAATTCACACCCGGTTTAGTCACCTTTTTTTTTTAGTCCTGCGAAATAAAGTATGTGTTTGAGAAACAGAGCGAACATAGTCATTTTTCCAGACGTGGTCGATTATGGGCAAGCTTTTTGCTTGTGTCCCAATGCATGCCAATTACCCTATTTGCTTTTCAGGTGAAAATTCCTAAAAAAAATTCCTATAATCAAGGTCAATTGGTACTTTCTCTTTCTGCAGCCTGACCAGGCTCCCAGTAGGGCCTAGAGCTGGGAGAAAGGGAGCTTTCACTTGAAGTAACTTCCTCCCAGTGCTTTATGGTATCGATATATGCATCGGAGCTGCATGGGAGGGAGTGGAATGTCGCAGAAAAGCTTCTGGACTTGGACATGAAATGAGGGGACATGGAATGAGGCGTCATGGTATTGGGGTACATGAAATGAGTGAAGTTGAAAAAAGGAGACATAGTATGAGGGGACTTGGAATGAGGGCACATGGAGTGAGGTGACAAGGAATGAGGGGACAAGGACATGAAGTAAGGAGACATGGAGTGAGAGGACATTAAATGAGGGGACATGGAATGAGGGAACTTGAAATAAGGGGACATGGTATGAGGGACATGGAGTGAGGTGACAAGGAATGAGGGGACAAGGACATGGAGTGAGAGGACATGAATGAGGGTAGTTGGAGTAAGGAGGGCAAGGAATGAGGGGACATGGAGTAAGGAGACATGGAATTAGAGGACATGAAATGAGGGTACTTGGAATCAGGGCATGGAATGAGGGGACATGGTATAAAGGGACAAGAAATGAGGGGACATGGAATGAGGGAACATGGTATAAAGGGACAAGAAATGAGGGGACATGGAATGAGGGAACATGGTATAAAGGGACATGAAATGAGGGGACATGGTATAAAGGGACATGAAATGAGGGGACATGGAATGAGGGGACATGGTATAAAGGGACATGAAATGAGGGGACATGGTATGAGGGGACATGGTATGAGGGGACATGGAATGAGGGGACATGGTATAAAGGGACATGAAATGAGGAGACATGGAATGAGGGGACATGAAATGAGGGGACATGGTATAAAGGGACATGAAATGAGGGGACATGGACATGGAATGAGGGGACATGGTATAAAGGGACATGAAATGAGGGGACATGGAAATGGAATGAGGGGACATGCCTCATTAACAGAAGACATAGTAGCACATTGTTGTGGAGGAATGCCACAATATAGAAGCTCAGTAGAGGAATTTTCCATTACCACTGCACAAGAGAAAAGTGGGGGAATTATCAACTGGTGTGCACCTGCTAAATTCTGTATGTTATGTGTTTCTATTTTGCGCATTAAATGGGCACTGTTAGAATTAAAAACTTTTTTATATGATGTACATCTTGGCAAAACATTAACCTTTCTAACATACTTCATTAAAAAATGTCATCTCCTTTTTTATAGATATCATGGCTTATAAAGAAAAGACCACTAGGGGTCCCCATATCATCCAGAACATAATCCTGTCTGGCTGCAGAATCATCTTTGTCCCAGCTGAAGCACAAGCAAGGACAAAGTCCTGTAAGTGAAGGTGAGACTAGCACTCCTCTGTGCTCACTCCTGTCCTATCAGACTGCAGCATGAAAAAGGTTACAAAGCAGCCTGCAGTGATTGGATGAAGAGATCCAGTGCAGCACAGCAGACCCAGGGGGGGAGTGAATGCATAGTGAGTGAGGGGGGCTTAGTGCTTGCCTCGGACGCACCCTTTCCTGAGCAGTGGATGTCAGAATGAGTGAGCAGCAGAACAGAGAGATTTGTGAGCCAAATACAGAAGCTAGATACATAATAAAACATGTAAAGGATCTGCATTACCTGGTGAGTAACAAGTAGAAGCAGTATTTTTTCTATAACATGACAGGTATGCTTTAACTTTGCACTGTTTTCATGTTGTCGCTTGCTATGGGCGTGGTTTGTAGAGGTGCTGAATGTATGATTTGCTCCAAAAAAATGTTTTTGCGTATGAATGTTGTGGGAGCGTTTTTTGAAGAATATTTCAAGTATAGTAAATAGAACAGGAAGAAGAAGAAAAATCATAGTTTATTTATCGTGTTTCCTCAACCCCCTCAGAGTGAGAATTCACCTGCCGTAATGTGAGAGAAATAAATTTAATTTACGATGAAGAGAGAAAACAAAAACAGCCATCCGGTAGTGCTACCTCCAAATTATATCGGGAACCTACCTTATTCGTAGGGGCTCTTTTCAGGAACAGCGCCACTCCTGTCCATTTGGCTTTGTGTGGTATTGCAGCATTCACATGGAATGACTTATGTTGCAGTACCAGACACAACCCATGGACAAGAGGGGGTGCTGTTTCCAGAAGAAAGTAGGACTAGGGATTGTTCATATGCCCTATAAGGTCTTAAAAGGGGTATTCCAGATGTTAGAATTTGTCATATGTTGCTGTGGCCACAATGAAAGATAAAAATACCAAAACACATACCTACCTCATTCTCTCTGGGATCCCCCTGTGAAGTCTTCTGGTTCCTTTCTAAACGATCTGGCTGCTACATCTGAGACTAACTCATCTCTGCAGTGATGGCCCTCTCAGCCAATCACTGACCCGCTCAGCCAATCCCTGACCCACTCAGCCAATCCCTGACCCACTCAGCCAATCACTGACCCTCTCAGCCAATCACTGACCAGCTCAGTCAATCACTGACCCGCTCAGCCAATCACTGACCTTCTCAGCCAATTACTGCCCTTCTTAGCCAATCAGTAACCCTCTCAGCCAATCACTGATCTACTCAGCCAATCACTGACCCTTTTAGCCAATCATTGAACCTCTCAGCCAATTAGTGACCCTTTCAGCCAATCAATGACCCTTTTAGCCAATCATTGAACTTCTCAGACAATCACTTACCCTATCAGCCAATCACTAACCCGCTCAGCCAATGACTGACCCGCTCAGCCAATGACTGACCCGCTCAGCCAATCACTGACCCGCTCAGCCAATCACTGACCCTCTCAGACAATTACTGCCCTTCTTAGCCAATCACTGACCCTCTCAGCCAATCACTGACCAGCTCAGCCCATCACTGACCCTTTTAGCCAATCATTGAACCTCTCAGCCAATCACTGACCCACCCAGCCAATCACTGACCTGCTCATCCAATCACTGATCCTCTCAGCCAATTACTGCCCTTCTTAGCCAATCAGTTACCCTCTCAGCCAATCACTGACCTACTCAGCCAACCACTGACCCTTTTATCCAATCATTGAACCTCTCAGCCAATCCCTGACCCTTTCAGCCAATCACTGATCCTCTCAGCCAATCACTGACCCTTTCAGCCAATCACTGACCCTCTCAACCAATCACTGACCCTTTCAGTCAATCACTGACCCACACAGCCAACCACTGACCCTCTTAGCCAATCACTGACATTCTCAACCAATCACTGACCCTGTCAGCCAATTACTGACCCTCTCAGACAATCACTGAACCTCTCAGCCAATTACTGACCCTCTCAGCCAATCACTGACCCTCTCAGCAAATCACTGACCCTCTCAGCCAATCACTGTCCCTCTCAGCCAATCACTGACCGACTCAGCCAATACTAAGGCGGGCCAATCACTAAGGTGGGATTTATTTGCACCATGTCCTCATGCTGTCCAGCGCCAAGTCGTACTGTAAGATACTGGATGGTATCAGAATCCAGAGAAGTGGTGCGCAGAACTGAACAAGAGCCAAGAGTGATACAGTCTGGTCTGAGGTCTGAAATAAGTTACAGTTCTGGGGGTCCTATTTTAATATGGGGGGTTGTGGTTTAATATATTGAGGTAGTTTGTTCCAGTTCTGAATTTAGGATCTAAATATATGTAGGAGGTCTAGTCAGGGGTCTTATATTTATACTATTTATACAGGGGTTTGAACTGGGGTCTGAAATTCATTTAGAGGTTTTGTCTGTGGTTTGATACTAATATAGAAGATTTGGGGTCTGAATATATTTAGATCCCAGGTCTGATCTGGAGTCTTATATTATTATAGAGGTCTTATTTGGGGTTTGACCTTAATATAAGGGATTTAGTGTTTGAATATATTAAGAGTGTTTAGTCTGGGACCTGATATTAATATAAGGAATCTGGTCTTGGGGTCTAAAAAGAATGTAATCTTATCTAGGGTCGGAATGGTTGTTTGGTCTGGGGTCTTATATTAAGATAAGGCTTTAAGGGTCTGAATATATTAAGGGGTTTGGTTTTGGGTCTGATATTAATATGCAGTCTGAATATATTTAGAATTTATATAGAGGATATGCGGTCTATAATATTGTAAGGGTCTTGCCTGGGGTTTGACATTAACATAAGGGTTTAGGCATATGAATATATTCAGGGGGTTTGATCTGGGGCCTAATATTAATATAAGGGTCTGGGATCTGATATTAATAAAGAGGTCTGAAATTAATTTAGATAAGTGGTCTGGGTCTGATATTAATTAAGGGATCTGATTTAGGGTCTGATTTTAATACAGGGGTCTGGTCTGGGATCTGAAAATAAATAAGGGATCTGATCTGGTGTCTGATATTAATTAAAGGATCAAGTCTTGGGTCTGATATTTATATAGAGTGTCTGAATATATTTAGGAGATCTGGTGGGGGGCTGATTTTATTATTGGGGTCCGATTTGGGGTTTGAAATAAATAAAGTGGTTTTAAAAATATTTAATGGGTCTAATATTAGTACAGTGAACCCCCGACCTACGATGGCCCCCGACATACGATCATTTCAACATACGATGGCCTCTCAGAGGCCATCGCATGTTGAAGGCAGCATCAACATACGATGCTTTTGTATGTTGGGGCCATCGCATAAACAGCTATCCGGCAGCGCAGACTGCTTCAGCTGCTGCCGGATAGCCGTTCACGGTGCCCCGTGTTCTCCGGTGATGGTCTCCTACCTGTCCTCGGGGCTCCGGCGCGTCCTCTTCGGGATCCCCTGCATCGTCGGCGCTCTCCATCGTCGTCATCACGTCGCGTGCAAGCCGTCCCGTCATCCAATAGGAGGGGCGTGCGTAAAGACGTGATGGCCGCGACGGAGAGAGAAGATGCCGGGGAAGCAGAGGCCTTACCGGAGCGTCGGGGACACCCCGGGGACGCGGCGACAGCGATGGAAGGCGACATCCAGGACAGCGGTGACGAGCGGTGACGGTCCGGAGCGGCGGGGACAGGTGAGTACAACTTCCTCTACCAGTGGTCTTCAACCTGCGGACCTCCAGATGTTGCAAGACTACAACTCCCAGCATGCCCGGACAGCCGATGCCGGATTTGGAACGGATTACCATTGTATGTTGAGGGACCACTGTATAGAGAACCTGAATATATTTTCGTATTTCCTTTTACATAATTCCCGCCCCTTGATCGCCAACGTATAGAGCACTTGGACCCATGGCGAGCAAAATCTCCCATTTTAAGGAAGGGGGGCTTCCTGAAACAACAACTGCACTGAAAAGATGAAAGCTGTACTCTGATTGGCTGCTACGGGCAACAAGGCTGTAATAGACATGATGTTCTAAATGACAAACTCATCTCTGCTACAGTTGTAAATCATTACTATATGTATTCGAGAATGTGTCTGACTCCTCAGATCTTCAGTCCTCAAATTGTAAGATTAGGAAAGAGAGGGAGACATCTTGACAAGCCGGCCGCACAGCACAAACACACGCGTACTCTCTCCCCGGGATTGCAATCTCTAGTGGGGAGACTTGGCACATCCATTGTTTTTTGATAATTTCCCTGTTCCCATGGACACCATCCGAACCAAGATGACATTAAATAGTGAGGGCCAAGCGGAGGAGATGAAGCCCCCTGGTGCATCGTCAGTCATCAGTGTCGGGTGGGCTCGGCCCTTGTCAATCCAGCTTTCCTGGGAGGGGATCTAAAGCCACTGCAAGATGGTGCGGCACATCATCAGATCATTTCAGTGGTGCTTACGGCCTCGTAAATTCCTCTTATTGCTCATCTGCCGGCATAAATAAGTCCCTTTGATAGTTAGTAAAAGATGTTACGACACTCTAGGGTATGAGGAGGGACACGGGCACTGTCATTTTTTTTTTTGTGCCAGCCCTGGCACCCTGGTGCCTGCGATCTTTCTGAAGATTCAGGGCACGCGTACTTCATTACGATTTGGGCACCAGGGACTTGTTTTTTTTTTTTTTTTTGCAAGATTAATGAGCGCCACAGAAATTCTCCTTCGCATCTCGATAATTAAGTCTTTGTTTATCAAAAAACAAGTTATATTAGGAGCAGAAAATTCACAGTAATTATTCATAATCCTAACAATTCAAGTGTAGCTACCTCATTTGCCTGTGTAATTCTGCTTTTTAATTTCTTGCATATATTTGCATATTAATTTTGCCCGTCGGCTGCAGCAGGCTTTGACAGTTACTGTGTGATGCTCCTCGCAAGGGTGAGGCTCAGTTGGGTGGCATTTCGACTGGGTGCAATGATAAATTATGAATTTTTTAATTTTCTGCTTAGCAAATTAACTCTTCATTAGTCAAAGAAGCCGAAAATAAAAAGGCCGGCATTCCTATTTTTTATTTCTCTTCCCTTACCCTTTTTTGTTTAATAGGCGCTGCATCTGTCTGGTTTTAAGACGGTTAAAAAATAAAATCAGCGAATAGAAGAGACTCAATTTTCATCTTCTCAGAATAAATGGGGTTTGGCAGACATCAATCATGAATCCGAGACAGCGGACTGAGAGGTCACTTTATCCATTGACCACTCCTCAACCCAGAGGGCAGACAGAGATGAAAGCAGCCGCGCTCGGAAGCGTTTTGCTAACATTCACACGATACAACAAAGCTTCTCTAACAGGAGAATACATTTACGATTGGCGATACATATGCCAAGTGCATATTCAAAAGCCATATAGGCAACAAATGAAATGTCAAGGGAAGGAGAGAATTAAAAGCCTTTAGGCCTCGTCAAATGACAACTTTAAGTACAAGGTTTCTGCAGGAATAAAAGAAAATATGGTTTATGACTAGTGAATTATACAATGGATTTTCTAGAGATAAAGTCTTAAATCTATCTATCTATAAAATCTATCTCATATCTATCTATCTATCTATCTATCATCCTTATGTCTATCTATCTATCAATCACCTATCTATCTTATATCTAGAAATTCCATATCTATCTGTTTATCTATTTGGTTAATAGCCTCAAGTAGACGAAGGTATGGTGTTTTTCAGCCTTACAAACGTTCTATCTATCTATCTCATATCTATCTATCCATCTATCTAATATCTATCTATCTCCTATATATCATCTATCTATCCTGTGTCTCATATCTATCTTTCTATGTAAGTCTATAGGCCCCTGATGTCAACAGCAGCGCTATATGAGGCCAATGCTAATAAGGGCCAGGACAAGGGATAGTTAAGGTAGGCACCTTACTAGAGCACCACTGCCTACCCAGCCTGGGGGGAAAGGGGGTGTCATCGCTGTTATGCAACTGCACGCAGCAAGATATTGTGTATCAAGGAGCTGCGGCTCCAGTCCACAGCTACCACTAACCAGCACACTAGACCGAGGTTAAAAGGTTAAAACCTAACACATTCAGAATTCTTATGGTTGTACGAAAATTCGGCCCAGGGTAGCAGATCGGCACAGTCGTCTTGGCGAGCGGAAACAAAATGGCGGAGATAGTCTCCCAAGACCTGGTTCACCCTTTCAACCTGTCCATTGAATTGAGGGTGGTAACGTGAAAGAAAAATCTAATTTAACTTGAAGGCGTGAAAAGAGAGCCCTCCAAAACTTAGAGGCAAACTGGACTCCTCGGTCGGAGACAATATGGGAGGGCAATCCATGCAGGCGGAAGATATGGCAGAGGAACAACTTGGCAAGCTGTGGTGCAGAGGGTAATCCCACTAGAGGCCCAAAATTTGCCATTTTAGAGAATTGGTCCACAACAACCCAAATGACCGTATTTCCACCAGAAGAGGGAAGGTCAGTAATAAAGTCCATCGGTCCAGGGCTGCTCTGGAACTGGTAAAGGATGTAGTAGACCAGCAGGTTTGGAATGGGGGGTCTTGTCTTGGGCACAAACTGAACAAGATCAGAAAAAATCAACGACATCCTGTTTTAGAGTGGACCACCAATACTGTTGGGCAATGAGCTGTATGGACTTCGAATTCCAGCATGACCGGCCAGTAGAGAGGAATGACCCCATTTCAGGATTTGGAGTCTTAAACAGGGAGGTACATAAGTCTTCCCTGGTGGCAAGTGCTGAAGACACGCTGGCGCTGCTGAGAGTAGAACATCAGGGGAAATAATATGTTGAGAATGGGATTCCAGGCCTTGAACATCGGAAGATCTGGACAGAGCGTCAGCACGAAGATTCTTCTCTGCAGGAAGGTAGTGGATCAAGAAGTTAAATCTGGAGAAGAACAGAGACCAAGGAGCCTGTTGGGGGTTGAGACGATGGGCAGATTGGAGATAGAGCAAGTTCTTGTGGTCGGAATAGATAATAAGCGGGTGTACAGAGCCTTCCAAGAGGTGACGCCATTCTTCTAAAGCTAACTTAATGGCCAAAAACTTGCGATCTCCGATGGTATAATTTCTCTCCGCAGGGAAGAAGGTTTTAGAGAAAAATCTGCAGGTTAAAGTTCTCCCCTTAGAAGACTTTTGCGTTAACACTGCACCTGCTCCAACTGACGAAGCATCCACTTCCAAGATGAATGGCTTGCTAGGATCGGGTCTAGATAGAACAGGAGCCGAAGCGAAGGCGGACTTTAACTGTTTGAAAGTTTCTTCAGCCTCAGGAGTCCAAACTCTTGGGTTAGCAGTCTTCTTGGTAAGCGAGATGATGGGGGCTACCAGAGTGGAGAAATGAGGAATAAATTGCTGATAGTAATTGGCAAAGCCAAGGAAGCGCTGAATTGCTTTCAAGCCCGAAGGTTGAGGCCAGTCGAGTACTGCGGACAGCTTGTTGGGATACATTTGTAGACCTTGACTGGTAATAATATACCCCAGAAATGGAAGGCTGTTTTTTTTTCAAAAGTACATTTCTCTAGTTTAGCATAGAGATGATTTTCACGGAGACGCTTTAACACTTGGCAGAGGTGAGAGCGATGAGACTGGATATTGGGCGAGTAGATGAGTATGTCATCCAAATAAACAACAACACAGGAGTATAGGAGGTCACGGAAACTATCATTGCCAAACTCCTGGAAGACTGCTGGAGCATTGCAGAGTCCGAATGGCATCACTAGATTCTCGAAATGTCCGTCACGAGTATTAAATGCGGTCTTCCATTCGTCCCCTTCTCGTATACGAATCAAATTATAGGCCCGACAAAGATCCAATTTAGAGAAGATTTTGGCACCTCGCAGATGATCAAACAACTACGAGATTAAAGGAAGTGGGTAGCAGTTCTTTACTGTAATTTTATTCAGGCCTCGGTAGTCGATGCAAGGTCGCAAAGAACCCGACTCCGGCAGGGGAAGAGGATTTCCTGATGAATCCCTTCTGAAGGTTCTCCTGGACGTAATTAGACATGGCCAGAGTTTCAGGAACAGACAAAGGGTAAATTCTGCCCCTGGGAGGTGTGGTGCCGGGTAGCAAGTCAATGGGACAATCGTAGGGACGATGCTGTGGTAACACTTCGGCTTGCTTTTAACTGAAGACATCAGCATAGTCCTGAAGAAACAAAGGCAAACCAGGCAGTGGACAAGATGATGGTTCCAATTTAAGCATACATATGTGAATACAGTGGTTGTTGCAATGTGGACCCCAGCGAAGAACTTCTCCAGTTTTCCAATCCAGCTGCAGAGCATGGAGTTGCAACCAATGTAGGTCAAGCAAGAGAGGACATAGAAAGACAAGTTCTTCTTATGCAGAACTCCGACCTGCATAGACAACGGTTCTGTGCGATATAGCACAGTACAATCCAGTCTTTCACCATTGACCGTAGAGATGTACAAAGGCTTTAACAGGCGGGACACTGGCAGGCGATGCCTATGTACTAGGAAAGCATCAATAAAATTTCCCCCTGGAGCCAGAGTGCAGAAAGGCAAGAACGAAGATGATCTCTTTGGAGGGTAGGAAAAGCTGGACCATCAAATTTAAGCGTGGAGAGGTGATATTCACACCTAGGGAGGCCTCTTCCCCAAACCCCAGGTGCGAGCGTTTCCCTGTGACTGAGGACGCAGAAGACAATCTTTGAGGAAGTGATCCGCACTAGCACAGTATAGGCATAGATTCTCTGTTCGACGGCGAGTTCTTCCCTGCAGGGTCAGGCGAGACTGATCCACCTGCATAGCCTTCACTGCGGGAGGCAAGGGAAAAGGTTGTGGTGGTTGCTGGAACACAGGTGCCAGACGAGGAAAGCGCCGAGGTTGTGCAGACTCCCTTTCTTGGCATAGTTCCTCACGTGGTTCTGAGAAACGGATATCAATCCGGGATGCCAACTGTATAAACTCATTCAGATTAGATGGCAATTCCCGGGCAGCGAGGACATCCTTGATTTGACTTGATAATCCTCTCTTGAAGGTGGCACAAAGAGCTTCATCATTCCATGATAACTCAGCTAGGGTACGGAAATGAGTTACCCTGAGAAAGACTCAGCAATGCTGTCTCAGCCCTGGAAGCTCAAGCAAGTTCTTCCAAGACACCTCGAAATTCTGACAATATTTCATTATGACAATAACCTGAGGCCTGGAAATTGACTGTATTTTCAACATGACAGGTTCCCTTTAAGCTCCACCTAGATTACTGAGGAACAGCCCTGAAACTTCCAGAGTTGCCCCAAAATAGTGTTTGTGTGTGATGCAGTAGTAGAACTGGACTCCATATATTCAAAAGGGTTTTGGGAAAACTCATATTTTCCAGTAACACCCTTCTCCATAGACTATGTCTGGCAGAGACAAGAGTGGTCCTCTTTTGGCACTGATGTATAAGCCAATTGGGCCGTGCGTGAGGGCATGGCAATTGAAGAGGCCACTTTCCTCCTGGAAATTTCCTACTATATATATCTAGAGTTCTAATAATGTAATATTCACAGTAGGACTAGAGGACCAGGACTGCTTGGCCCAGTAAGTTCCTTTTTGTGCCCTTCTCTCAGTTGTCAGCTCAAGCATGGAACTCCAAAACCCAAGGTCTTCCCAAGGTTTGCCTGCATCTGCCACAAAGGAGGATTGTTTGTATTGGTCCACAAATGGTTTATCAGCCTGGGACATACATAAAGATGGAGCCACATAGCAGAGACTGAAATGGGGCGCCCTTTCTGGTGCAAGTACCACACATACAAAAAGGATGACTTGGGGCTTGCCTTTGTCTCCTTTTCATGATTCTTTAGCAAGTCTTGGGTACTTCCCCGCACTCTTGTTTGTAGAACCTGTGGGGGGCAGATCAGAACCAACCTAATCCAGGTCTCCTCCTTTCAGGGGCCACATAAAAGCTGCATGGTCTACCTCTACATTATATGCAGGACATTGGAAAGGTATGGTTACTGATCATACGTCCCATTTTGAATGGGACAGTCCCTTTATTCTATTATTTTGGGACTATCCTGTCTTTTTTATGATTTTGTCCCATTTTGCCCACTGTTCCTAAAGTGGCCTTGGCTTGTGCTGTCAAATCTTAAGATATAGCAGGTGTTGCAGCCACTTTAAGACAGTAAGAAGTGGCTGCCAGGACTTGGGACAAGTCACAAGTGATGCCCTTAACATCGCACCCTGAGGTGAGGAGCAGAGCAGGAAGATAGAGTGGGCACTGGGACGGGATGGTAACTAAACTGCCCATGTCAGCCTGCAGTGCTCCCCTTCTCCTCCGGTCCAGAGTAGTAGTGGAGCACCAAAGCAGCAGGGCAGTATTGCTTGGGGGCCACAGCCTACCTACTATATGGGGGCCTATCATAGTGCAGGCACAGAGCTGAGGGCCTTTAATAAACTATACTATATGAGGGCATATAATCTGAAGAGCAGGCCTGCAGCTGGTGCCTACAATTATGTGGGGCTAAAGAGCTGCCCGGGTGGCCTATATACAATATATGGGGGCACAGAACCAGGCCTATAACTATATATGTAAATATTATATAACATCATCCTGTTTTTTTGCTATCCCAATGTCCTGTTTTTGTCCAGAGTAAATATGGTCAGCCTACTTATGGTTAATCCTTCTTTCTCCTAGCCAGCCCATATTTTGTTCCATCGGGTTTCTAAGACTCTGATCAGACCAGCAATGGAGGCAGCGCGAGGCGACAACACTCAAACACCTTGTCATACACAACGTACAGATTTGCATGTAACATCCACAAGGGCCGATACACGGAGCCATCATCTGCGGGCCCGAGTGGCTGTGCTCGAGTAGCATTTCCCCGGAGGCCACTGAGGATACTGTAACTCTGTTTCCAGGATTGAAGCAATCAGTGATAAGAATCTAAAGAAGGCAGCGAGCGCCGAGCAGGAGCACAAAATGTGGCTGCTTTTCTTAACTTTATGTAAATTCCTCTGTTGCTTTGATCAGATAGAATATTTCCCCTCCAGCTCAGTGAACTGATATGGTCGCTATCATTTTATTGTTAAAAAAATATAAAAAAAACTTATAATAAAATACAGAGCCGTGTGCAGGCAGATCCACTCTTTTTGTTGTCCTTAAAAAAGGGAAACATAAAACAACACAAATGCAAAATGTATAATGCGTAAAAGCTGCCGCTCCTCAGGACTATATGCAACCGAGTGCATGATGGGATACCAAAAATCACAGGTATGGAACTAGAATGAATGCATTAATTTAAAGACAATAAAAAGTAAACATGGTCACAACAGTGCCACATTTCTCCACAGGTTGGGGGTGGTATTACAGCTCAGTCTCAGTTTTTACAATTTTGCAACAAAGTACAAAACAATAATAGTGAATGGGATTTTAACCAACCCGCATAGCTTACAGAGGGAAAAAAATGGATTCAAGGTATAATGCAGATTTTCCAAATCTTTGTCTGACGCAGAATTTTATGTGGATTTTTCTACATACATACATAAATGCTATTCACTAGAACTGGAAATTTGGTTGTAGAGTTATTTTCAAATTTGGCGCACAAGAAAAGAGAGTAGCAGGGGTGGTATTCAAAAGAACATTTTTTTAAAGAACTTTGCCTTGTTTGCACCATGCATGCAGATTTTTTTTTTCAAAGGGGCCTACCCTCTAAGGCGGGCAAAGGACAGGGCTTACAGTGCTTAAAAAATAAATAAAAAGAAAAGATAATTAGTCCTTCATTAGACCACCTCAGAGGGGGGTGTAGACTGAGCACAGTGTAAAATACACCAGATTTTCAAAGTCACTGTTAAAGTGTACCTGTCATTAGCCCTGCTTGCCCTCAGTGTACAGAGCCCTGCTTGTCCTCATTGTACAGAGCCCATCTTGTCCTCAGTGTACAGAGCCCTGCTTGTCCTCAGTGCACAGAGCCCTGATTGTCCTCATTGTACAGAGCCCATCTTGTCCTCAGTGTACAGAGCCCTGCTTGTCCTCTGTACAGAGCCCTGCTTGTCCTCAGTGCACAGAGCCCTGCTTGTCCTCATTGTACAGAGCCCTGCTTGTCCTCAGTGTACAGAGCCCTGCTTGTCCTCAGTGTACAGAGCCCTTCTTGTCCTCAGTGTACAGAGCCCTGCTTGTCCTCAGTGAACAGAGCCCTGCTTGTCCTCAGTGTACAGAGCCCTGCTTGTCCTCAGTGTACAGAGCCCTGCTTGTCCTCAGTGTGGTAAGCTGTATGGGTGTAGGGTGAACAGGGGTGTTGCAGAGTAGTGATGCATGGTGTAGCATTAACCCTTGATTGTCGTGATGCCAGGGTGCGGGCTTCCTCTATATATATATGTCCTACCGCACCCCGTCACAGGAACGATAGGAAGGAATAAAGGATTATCCACAGCAGAAGTTGTAGTAAACTAGAAATAACTTTACTGCAGATTTTATGCAGATGCAGATAGCAAACAGTATTTTACAAGAGGATCGGGATACAGGCTCCTCACAGGTTGGATAGGACTTTTTAGTGAAATAAGCTTTGATTTTGATGTACGCTGTTCCACTGAATTTAGGGGTAGGTTTAGGTTCAGTAGTCACGTAGGATTGATAAGATTAGAGTTGGATTAACTCACGGTTTAGAAGGCTGCTGAAGTTGAAGGCTTCAGGCCTAACTTGACTTGAAGAATTGTAGGGGCAGGATCAAAGCTTATTGGTTCCCAGACCTGTCAGTCCTGACCCAAAGCATTATGGTCACATCACATGACCCCATCACATGACCCAAAGGCCCTTGAACCTTACATAACCACCCAATTCACTAGTGATCACATGACCTAAGGTCCTGTACATTGATTACAATATGACAAAATATAATAAATATATACATTTTTGAATAGCATTATGAGGCAACTAGGGGTTAACCCACCAGGAGAGCCCCGAAAGCATGGAGGAACTCTGACTGTGGGGACTTACGACAAAGGTACAGGACCAAGTCCAGTACCGGGACACCACATCAGTATACAGAGCCCTGCTTGTCCTCAGTGTTAAGAGCCCTGCTTGTCCTCAGTGTACAGAGCCCTGCTTGTCCTCAGTGTACAGAGCACTGATTGTCCTCAATGTACAGAGCCCATCTTGTCCTCAGTGTACAGAGCCCTGCTTGTCCTCAGTGTACGGAGCCCTGCTTGTCCTCAGTGTACAGAGCCCTGCTTGACCTCAATGTACAGGGCCCTGCTTGTCCTCAGTGTACAGGGCCCTGCTTGTCCTCAGTGTACAGAGCCCCGCTTGTCCTCAGTGTACAGAGCCCTGATTGTCCTCAGTGTACAGTGCCCTGCTTGTCCTCAGTGCACAGAGTCCCACTTGTCCTAAGTGCACAGAGCTCTGCTTGTCCTCAGTGTACAGAGCCCTGCTTGTCCTAAGTGTACAGAGCCCCGCTTGTCCTCTTTGTACAGAGCCCTGCTTGTCCTCAGTGTACAAAGCCCTGCTTGTCCTCAGTGCACAGAGCCCTTCTTGTCCTCAGTGTACAGAACCCTGCTTGTCCTAAGTGTACAGCTATGGACACAAGCTATAGACCATAAGTTATGAACACCACAGGCTATAGACACCATAAGCTATAGACACCATAGGTTATAGACACCATAAGCTATGGACACCACAAGCTATGGACACCACAAGCTATAGACACCATAAGCTATAGAGTCCATAGGTTATAGACACCATAAGCTATGGACACAAGCTATAGACACCATAAGCTATGGACACCACAAGTTATAGACACCATAAGCTATTGACATCACAAGCTATAGACAACATAAGCTATGGACACCACAAGCTACGGTCACCACAAGCTACGGTCACCACAAGCTATAGACACCACCAGCTACGGACACCACAAGCTACGGACACTACAAGTTATGGACACCTCAAATTACAGACACCACAAGCTATAGACACCATAAGCTATAGACACCATAAGTTATAGACACCGTAAGCTATGGACACCACAAGCTATAGACACCACAAGCTATGGACACCACAAGCTATGGACACCACAAGTTACGGACACCACAAGCTACGGACACCATAAGCTACGGACACCACAAGTTATGGACACCACAAACTATAGACACCACAAGTTATGAACACCACAAGCTATGGACACCACAAGCTATGCACACCACAAGTTATAGACACCACAAGTTATGGACACCACAAGCTACGGACACCATAAGCTACGGACACCACAAGCTACGGACACCACAAGTTAAGGATACCACAAGCTATGGACACACAACAAGCTATGGACACCACAAGCTATGGACACCACAAGCTATGGATACCACAAGCTATGGACACCATAAGCTATGGACACCACAAGTTAAGGACACAACAAGCTATGGACACCACAAGTTAAGGACACAACAAGCTATGGACACACAACAAGCTATGGACACCACAAGCTATGGACACCACAAGCTATGGACACCACAAGTTATGGACACCACAAGCTATGGACACCATAAGCTATGGACACCACACGCTATAGACACCACACGTTATGGACACCACACATTATGGACACCACAAGCTTGTGCCTTGTTCTTGTATGATATGCACCCTCCATACACATTGACTCTTATAGTAGAAATCCCATCTTTGCTCTTTAGATTTGACTTGTCTTTTTGCAGACTTTTAATTATTTCACTTGACAGATGACAAACCTGTGTCTCACCTGCAGCAGCCCCAGTAATACCGCGACGTGCTCTCCCAGCGTGTTCCTTGGCAGCGTCACAGTTAAGATCTTCCAAGACAATGCAGTAAGGTGGGTATAGAAGAGAAGGAGCCATCTGACATGATAAATAATGCAGTATAATTCACACTTCAACAATCTAATGTTCCTTCTGTTAGGAGACCTGGAAAACATCGCTACATTCACAGGTAATTACAGGTGCTAATCCCTCAGTGAGCCAATGGTTAACATTTCATTCTTTAAGGTTTGCGGATCTGACCTGTCACATACTGTATGAAAACTTCTCACATCTCGCTTGTCTCTGAAGTTTTGCATTTAGTGACCTACATAACTGAAGTAATTTTATAGGTTAGTAAAAGTAAAGGAATATTTCCCCTTTAAATGCCCTCCCCTCCCCATCCTAGATATACAAAACCTTATATTGTCCTATTGTGTGTAGTGAATGTTACTACGCTGCAGTGCCCATAGGGCAGAGAGGGAGAAGCTCTCTTACTGCCATCATTCCTTACTGTATTATCAGAATTCTATAATCTACATAAAAACATTGTCACTTTTTTAATGTTCTGCTGACCTAAAGTTAAAGGGGTATTCCAGGAATTGTTTTTATTTGACTATGCTACAGGGACTGTAAAGTTAGTGTAGTTCATAATATAGTGTCTTTACCTGTGTGTGACGGTTTTCTCACAATTCTTCTGTGCTTTTCACTCCAATATTTATTTATAACAGCATACAAAATGACTGTTGTCTCAGATTTTTCCCAGGTTGCAATGAGGCCGAGACCTGACTCACTAGTCAGCTGATGACAGGGAGCCTGTCTGCTTCAATGGGTGGAGGGATCGCTTGGTGGGAGAGAGATCAACTGCAACTAATGCAACAGCTGTAGGCACCCTGATTGAAAACCACAGGTCTTTTGATGGATGCAGCTAATTTATGTTTCAATGTGTTGGGGGGGGGGTAGGAAAATGGAATTGTGGGATTTGTAGTCAAAAAAAGAAAAGTTAAACAGGAAAAACAAATTCACAAAAAGCTAGCCACAGTGTTATGTAATCTCACAACATAGCCATTTAGCCCCAAGACAAGCGGAGATCCTTCCTAAGCATGTCCATTACTGCCTGCCAGGTACGTACCAAAATCACCTTATGGTGGAGAACCCCTTTAAAGCATATATTATACTCTAGAGCTGTACTCACTATTCTGCTGGTGAGGTCACTGTGTACATACATTACTTATCCTGTACTGATCCTGAGTTATATCCTGTATTATACTCCAGAGCTGCACTCACTATTCTGCTGGTGGGATCACTGTGTACATTACATTACTTATCCTGTACTGATCCTGAGTTATATCCTGTATTATACTCCAGAGCTGTACTCACTATTCTGCTGGTGAGGTCACTGTGTACATACATTACATTACTTATCCTGTACTGATATTGAGTTATATCCTGTATTATACCCCAGAGCTGTACTCACTATTCTGCTGGTGAGGTCACTGTGTACATACATTACATTACTTATCCTGTACTGATCCTGAGTTACATCCTGTATTATACTCCAGAGCTGCACTCACTATTCTGCTGGTGAGGTCACTGTGTACATACATTACATTACTTATCCTGTACTGATCCTGAGTTACATCCTGTATTATACTCCAGAGCTGCACTCACTACTCTGCTGCTGGAGTCAAAATGTATATAAGAAAAGAGTCAGGGTCCTCATCTAGTACAGTCAGGGGGCCCCTTTCTAGCTGTAGAAGGAAGATGATGGTAATCTTGATATTGTCATAAAGCTCACCCATCCGTCTTGTGTATTGTATTAGTAAGGATCATTATAGGGCGAAGCCCTGAATAGAATCTGCGGATTAATTGTTCTACACAACTCTGGTTTAAGATTTCTTCTGCAAATTGCCTCATTTAAAATAGTATTACAGGTTAATTAAAATAAAGAGAAGCAATCTGTTCCAGAGAATTTATTAGGAGTTTAAGAGATGTTTGACACAATGAAATTAATTTGCAGGTGTAAAGTTACATGTTTTAATTCCACATTGTTACCGAATAATGCATCATACAGATATTTCTATGCATAAACAAAGTAACTTCTTACTGAATGACAGTGATCAGTCTATTATCTATCTATCTCCTTATCTTATATATCTATATATATAAAACTCAATCTATGTGTGTGTATGTTCCAGCATCACGTTCAAACGGCTAAAGATATTAACATGAAACTTGGCCACATGTTACTTATATGTCAACAACAAACATAGGATAGGTAATTTAACCCTTACTCACCCCCATTTGCCGGGGTCTGGGTTTTTTGTTTAAAGTCCCATACAAGTCTACGGGAAATATATGTTGCTGCATAACTTCCAAACGGCTGGAGATATTTCGATAATACTTGGTCACTAGTGTTGCTCGCGAATATTCGCAATACGAATTTTATTTGCGAATATCGCATATTCGCGAATATTCGCGAATATAACGCTATATATTTGTAATTACGAATATTCATTTTTTTTTTTTACCACAGTACACATCACAGTGATCATCCCTCTCTGCTTCCAGCTTGTGTGGTATAAAGAAGGCTCTAATACTACTGCATGAGACTGGTGTGCGAATTTCCGCATATGCGAAAATTAACATATGCTAATTTTCGCATATGCAAATTTTTGCTTATGTTAATTTCTGTATATGCTAATTTTCGCATGCGCAAATAAAACGAGGATATTGCGAATATGCGAATATTCGTGAATATATGACGAATATTCGCGAATATATTCGCGAATATTCGCGAATTCAAATATGGCCTATGCCGCTCAACACTATTGGTCACATGTTACTTATATGTCCACTTAAAAATAGGATAGTTAATTTAACCCTTAACTACCCCCATTTGTGAGGGCCAGGGTTTTTTGTTTAAAGTCTCATGCAAATCTACGGTAAATGTATATTCTGGCATAACTTCTGTACGGCTGGTGATATTTCGATAATACCTGGTCAGATGTTACTTATATGTCAAATAAAAATATATATAATAGTTAAATTAACCCTTACTTACACCCTTATATAAAAGATGGGTGTTACATTATGCGCTTTGGCCTCACACGCTGGCCGTGAGCCCATGGTCCCGTTACCAGCTGCTGCCTGCGGGGCTGGGACTCCATCACTCACCTGGTGCTTCTCCTGTCCCCGCCTCTGCATCTCTGCTCCGGCACGCGTGCCAGAGCTTTAAGATTTAAAGGGCCAGTGCGCTCATTAGTGTAATCCCACTGTGGCTTCTTGATAAATTCCTCCACCCTCCTCACCTCACTGCTGGATCTTTGTTGCCTTGAGCCTGAGAGAAAGCATTCCTGTTATTGCCATGCTGTGTATCTGGTCCTTTGCTCTGGTGATTTGACCTTGCTCCTTGCCGCCTGCCTACTGACCATTTGCTACGTTCCTGACTACACTACTGTGCCGCCTGACCTTCTGCTATCCTGACTGTGAGCTGTCTTATCCCTCCTGTGCCTCGCATATCCTCAGCCACCTGTATGTTAGAGCCGTGCCAGAGGTAGTGACCTGGGTGCCGCCTGCCGAAGCAAGTCCATCCCGCTTTGCGGCAGGCTCTGGTGAAAACCAGCAGCACCTTAGACTCCGCTCCCTGGTACGGTCCGAGTCATCTGCCACACAGGTCCAGCGGATCCACATACACCGGAGTTCCTGTCTTCTGAAACGTGAGTTTTGCAGTAAGATGCGGCCATGGATACTGCTAAGGTACCCCGGCCAAAAGTCGTGGATTTTCCTTCTGTTGTGGTACGACAGTTGCAGCAATTGGCCTGACAGGCGCAGCAACTTTCTCAACTTTTAGCTATGATGCAACAGCTTTTGGCCTTACAACAGCAGCAGGTACCGCAACCTGGCCCACTCCCACCACCGATTCCTGCAGACGTCTTCTACGTCTGCCTTTACCTTCTAAGTATGATGGTAATTCCAAGTCATACAGAAGCTTCGTTACACAGTGCTCCATGCACTTGGAGCTCATGTCTGAACAGTTTCCGAAGGAACGTACGAAGGTGGCCTTTGTCATTAGTCTATTGTCCGGAAAAGCCCTGGCCTGGGCTACACATCTTTGGGCCGTGGTGATCCAGTATCCTCTAATATGTCAGCCTTCTTGGTAGAATTTCTCAATGTCTTTGAGGAACCCGCACGTGCCTCTTCTGCTGAGACGGCTTTGCTGAACCTCTGTCAAGGGTGAATACTACCTCTCCACGCTTAACTATTTCTGTACAAGTCTTCGCTTCAGCCAAGTCTTCCTTCAGCGCTACGGCATTTTTGTATTCTGGATCAGCAGGTGACTTTATGCTCCTTTGGTCCACAAGTATCATCTTCCTCTTACCCGGCTTGCCAAGCCCTTGTTCATCTCCTCTGTTAATGGACCAAATCTGGACTGTATGGTTCACTTCTGTACAGAATCTCTTGTCATGCAAGTGGGAGTATTGCGCAAAGAAAAGATTGAATTCTATGTTCTGCCACACTGTACTTTAGAGATTCTTCTTGACCTTCCTTGGCTGCAACACTATTCTCCCCAACTGGATTGGAGAACTGGAGAGATTATTTGTTGGGGACAATCCTGTCAAAATCTTTGCCTCCAATCAGTTCAGTCTAAAATTGTTTCTTGTCCTCCTCCTTTACCTGGCCTGCCACCACCTTACCAAGATTTCTCTAACATTTTCTGCAAGAAACAGGCTGAGTCTCTGCCTCCACAAATAGTCCTTACGACTGCCCTATTGATCTTCTGCCTGGTACCACTCCTCCTCGTGGAAGGATATACCCTCTATTGGTTCCTGAGACCAAAGCCATGGCTGAGTATTTCCAGGAGAATCTCGAAAAGGGAGACTGTCTACATGGTGTCTAGTTCTTCTCCAAGTTGGACTTACGTGGAGCATATAACCTAATTCGTATCCGCAAGGGAGATGAATGGAAAACGGCCTTCAACACTCTTGACGAACATTTTGAGTATCTTGTAATGCCTTTTGGTCTCTGCAATGCTCCAGCCGTTTTTCAAGAGTTTGTCAATGATATCTTCCATGATCTTCTCTACACCTGTGTTGTGGTATACCTAGATGACATCCTGATCTTCTCTTCCAACATAGAGGAACATCATACTCACCTTCAGTCTGCTCAGCGTTTGAACCCCCGCCAGGCAAGGTGGTCACTGTTCTTTTCTAGGTTCAACTTCTTCTTTTACTTCCGTTCAGCAGACAAGAACACCAGGGCTGATGCTCTCGCCAGGTCCTCTGACGTCATTGGTCAGACATCAATCTGGACTTCTCCTCGGCCTACCACCCTAAGTCCAACGGTCAGGCGGAGAGGGTTAATCAAATCCTTGAGACTTATCTTCGGCATTTTGTTTCAGCTCGCCAAGACGATTGGGTCGACCTTCTCCCCTTGGCTGAATTCTCATATAATCATAAGGATTCCACATGGTCGTCCCCCTTTTTTGTTGTCTACGGACTCCATCTCCGTTCTCCTCTTCGCCCAGTTTCCTCCAGTGTGCCTGCTGTTGATGAGCTGGTCCGTGACTTCTCCACCATCTGGCAACAGACCCGACAGTCATTATCCCAGGCATTTTCACACATGAAGGCGCAAGCGGATAAAAGTAGAAGACCTCCTCCTTCCTTCTCTCCTGGTGACATGGTGTGGCTTTCATCCAAGTACATCAGCTTCAAGATCCCCTGCTACAAGCTTGGTCCCCGCTACCTTGGTCCCTTCCAGAGTCTACAAAAAATCAATCCTGTCTCTTACAAACTCCATCTACCTGCTACCTTACATATTCCCAATTCCTTCCATGTCTCTCTCCTCAAGCCTCTTGTCTTAAACCAGTTTTCTCAGAAGAATCTAGTCCCCACACCTGTCTCCGGCTCTTCTGACATCTTCAAGGTTTAAGAGATTCTTGCTACAAAAAGTGTGAGAGGTAAAAATATTTTTTGGTCGAGGGTTTCTGGGAGGGTTACTGTCCTTAGAGAGAGATCTTCGGAGCCTGAGGAGAATCTCCTATACCGTGACCTTCTCAGGAGTTTTCTGACTCATAAAAGGAGGGGGAGAACAAAGGGTGGGGGGTACTGATACGTTATGCGCTCCGGCCGCCCACGCTGGCCATGAGCGCATTATCCCGTTACCTGCTGCTGCCGGCAAGGTTGGGACCCGCATATGGGCCCAAGTCCGTCACTCACCTGGTGCTTCTCCTGCCCCGCCTACCTCTCTGCTTCGGAGCTTTAAGATTTAAAGGGCCAGTGCACTCATTAGTGTAATATGAATAAAGTTAAAAGAAAAATTGCAGCCAGCTCACCGCTCCTAGTGGATCAGTCCCCGGGCACTCGTTGTTATTGATTAGGAAGGCGGGATAATGCCAAGCCGTTTCCTCGGTGTAGATAAATAATGAAAAGAAGGGTATCCAGCTCCCGATGCAAAAATAAAATGTATTGATCCTTATTAAAAGCGTTAAAGAAAAACACCCAGTGAAGGTAAAACCCCTACACCGACGCGTTTCAGACCAATGGGTCCTTATTTTTGCATCGGGAGCTGGATACCCTTCTTTTCATTATTAGTGTAATACACCTGTGGCTACTTGATAAATTCCTCCACCCTCCTCACTTCCCTGCCAGATCTTTGTTGCCTTGAGCCTAAGAGAAAGCATTCCTGTTATTGCCTGGCCATGTATCTGATCCTATGCTCCGTGACCTGACCTTGCTCCTTGCCGCCTGCCTACTGACCATTTGCTACGTTCCTGACACTGCTACTGTGCTGCCTGCCCTGACCTTCTGCTATCCTTACTATGAGCTGCCTTACCCCTCCTGGGCCTCGCATCTCCTCAGCCACCTGTTTGGTCGAGCCGTGCAAGGGGTAGTGACCTGGGTGCCGCCTGCTGCAGCAAGTCCATCCCGCTTTGCGGCGGGCTCTGGTGAAAACCAGTGGCACCTTAGACTCCCCTCCCTGGTATGGTCCGAGTCATCTGCCACACAGATCCAGCGGATCCACATCCACCGGTGTTCCTGTCTTCTGAAAGGTGAGTGTTACAATGTTTGCTTGTTTTTTCAAGTCCAATGCAAGTATATGGGACTTCCAGTACCTTACTCCACAAGCTCCACTCTGCATTTCCTCCTGGTGAATGTGTCAGTCCAGCTTGCAAGCCACACCCCATCTCACAAAGACACGTCCACTGTATAAGCCCCACCCCTTTTATTTTCTACCCTTTTTGTGCAACGGTCTGGCTTGCAAATCATGCCCAGTCCCACAAAGCCATGTCCCCTTCTATTTTTGGCTTACAATATCTTCATTACAACTCAGTCCCACCTGAGGACGGGATATGAGGATGGGATATGAGTTTGGGATATGAGAACGGGATATGAGGACGGGATATGAGGACAGGATATGAGGACGGGATATGAGGATGGGATATGAAATTGGGATATGAGGACGGGACATAAGGTTGGGATATGACAACATTATATGAGGACGGGATATGAGGTTGGGATATGAGGACGGGATGTGAGGGTGGGATATGAGGTCGGGATATGAGGTTGGGATATGACAACATTATATGATGATGGGATATGAGGACAGGATATAGGGATGGGATATGGGGACGGGATATGAGGACGGCACATAAGGACGGGATATGAGGAGGGGAAATAAGGATGGGATATGAGGACAGGATATGAGGACAGGATATGAGGTTGGGATATGAGGACGGGATATGAGGACAGGATATAAGGATGGGATATGAGGTTGGGATATGAGTACAGGATATGAGGGCGGGATATGAGGATGGGATATGAGGATGGGACATGAGGTTGGTATATGAGGATGGGATATGAGGATGGAATATGAGGTTGGGATATAAAGACGGGATATGAGGATGAGATATGAGGTCGGAATATGAGGACGGGATATGAGGTTGGGATATGACAACAATACAGTCATGGCCATAAATGTTGGCACCCCTGAAATTTGAAATTAAGTATTACTCACAGAAATGGATTGCAGTAACACATGCTTTGCTATACACATGTTTATTCCCTTTGTGTGTATTGGAACTAAATCAAAAAAAGAGGAAAAAAGCAAATTGGACATAATGTCACCAAACTCCAAAAATCGTCTGGACAAAATTATTGGCACTCTTTCAAAATTATGGAAAAATAAGATTGTTTCAAGCATGTGATGCTCCTTTAAGCTAACCTGGGGCAAGTAACAGGTGTGGGCAATATAAAAATCACACCTTAAAGCAGATAAAAAGGAGAGAAGTTCACATAGTCTTTGCATTATGTATCTGTGTGTGCCACACTAAGCATGGACAACAGAAAGAGGAGAAGAGAACTGTCTGAGGACTTGAGAACCAAAATTGTGGAACAATATCAACAATCTCAAGGTATCTATCTATCTATCTCATATCTATCTATATCATATATATCTATCTCATATTTATCTATATCATATCTATCTTTCTCTCTCTATTTATCTCATATCTATCCATCTCATATCTATCTCTCATATTTATCTATCTCATATCTATCTAATTATCTATCTATTGTTATGCCGAGCGCTCCGGGTCCCTGCTCCTCCCCGAAGCGCTCGCGGCGTTTCTCTCCCTGCAGCGCCCCGGTCAGACCCGCTGACCGGGAGCACTGCACTGACATTGCCGGCGGGGATGCGATTCGCATAGCGGGACGCGCCCGCTCGCGAATTGCATCCCAATTGTCCCGCTCCCCTGCTCATGTTCTGGCGCGCGCGGCTCCGCTCTCTAGGGCAGCTCTCTGAGATTTAAACGGCCAGTGCACCAATGATTGGTGCCTGGCCCAATCAGCCTAATTAGCTTCCACCTGCTCCCTGGCTATATTACCTCACTTCCCCTGCACTTCCTTGCCGGATCTTGTTGCCTTAGTGCCTAGAGAAAGCTACTACTGTGTTTACCATTACTGTGTTCCTGACCTCCTGCTATTACTATTGACTACGAACCTTGCCGCCTGCCCCGACCTTCTGCTACGTCTGACCTTGCTTCTGCCTAGTCCTTCTGTCCCACGCCTTCTCAGCAGTCAGCGAGGTTGAGCCGTTGCCGGTGGATACGACCTGGTTGCTACCGCCGCAGCAAGACCATCCCGCTTTGCGGCGGGCTCTGGTGAATACCAGTAGCAACCCTAGAACCGGTCCACCGACACGGTCCACGCCAATCCCTCGCTGGCACAGAGGATCAACATCCAGCTAGCCGAATCATAACATCTATCTATCTCTATTTATCTCATATCTATCTATCTGTCACATCTTTCTCACATCTATCTATCTATCTCATATCTATTTATCTATCTCATATCTATCTATCTTTTTTATATCTATTTAGCTCATATCTATCTATCTATCTCTCTCATATCTATCTATCTATCTATCTCATATCTATCTATCTTTTTACATCTATATATCTCATATCTATTTATCTATCTATCTCATATCTATCTATCTCATATTTATCTATCTATCTCATATCTATCTTTTTTCTATTTATTTATCTCATATCTATCTATCTATCTATCTATCTCATATATATCTATCTTTTTATATCTATTTCTCTCATATCTATCTATCTATCTATCTATCTATCTATCTATCTATCTATCTAGTAACAGAAGAATGCAGCAGCACACTGCCAGCACAAGGATATAGATGAAACATGAACATGCAGATAAAACATAGAGAGCTATACAGCTATGGTGTAATAGATGCAAATGTGAAACTATGAAATAGTGAGGCACTTAGCTCGCAAATTTGTCTCCGCCGGCGGTCAAATAGCTTGGACCGTCCCACCGCGATAAGGTGGCCTCATTGGGACGGACCCTACACTGTGAATATGCCTCTGTGTTAACAATTCAGTAAGCATGGCAGGGTCTGGAACATCCAAGACACCTTATATACACACCTGATAGAGGTAGCCACTCCCCCGTATGTGCAATACAGACAAAGAATAAGTCAGCCAGCACTTTAGTTGATACCAAACTATTATATGGACCTGGTCTACAGGTGCACGCTACTAGGCTAGATATACAGTAACAGAAGAATGCAGCAGCACACTGCCAGCACAAGGATATAGGTGAAACATGAATATGCAGATTAAACATGGAGAGCTATACAGCTATGGTGTAATAGATGCAAATGTGAAACTATGAAATAGTGAGGCACTTAGCTCGCAAATTTGTCTCCGCCGGCGGTCAAATAGCTTGGACTGTCCCACCGCAATAAGGTGGCCTCATTGGGACGGGTGGGACGGTCCAAGCTATTTGACCGCCGGCAGAGACAAATTTGCTAGATAAGTGCCTCACTATTTCATAGTTTCACATTTGCATCTATTACACCATAGCTGTATAGCTCTCCATGTTTTATCTGCATGTTCATGTTTCACCTATATCCTTGTGCTGGCAGTGTGCTGCTGTATTCTTCTGTTGCTGTATATCTAGCCTAGTAGCGTGCACCTGTAGGCCAGGTCCATATAATAGTTTGGTATCAACTAAAGTGCTGGCTGACTTATTCTTTGTCTGTATCTATCTATCTATCTATCTATCTATCTATCTATCTATCTATCTATGTATCTCATATCTATCTATCTATGTATCTCATATCTATCTATCTCATATCTATCTATCTATGTATCTCATATCTATCTATCTATCGATCTAATATCTATCTATCTATCTATCTCATATCTATCTTTTTATATCTATTTATCTCATATCTATCTATCTATCTATCTCATATTTATCTATCTCATATCTATCTATCTATTATCTGACATCTATCTACATATCTGCAATAATAATAATATATCACACCCTTTACATTCTTGATCATCATTTCTCTTCTTATCCATCCTCCCTTCTATGCGAGATATTTCTTGATTCTAGAAAGTTCCCTTTCCGCTCGGAGTGACTGCACTTTCTTCTTTTTTCCACATAAATCTAAATCACTTGTTCTGTTATGCGTTACAGTTTCTTCATCTGCAAAAATAATTATTTTCTAAATCGTGCCAACTAGCGAATGTTAATGGAGCTCGATGGATGCTAACATCACGAAATTAGATATTCCGATGAAGATACCAGGGCACGGAACAAAGTTCTGATTCCTGGCCGGGTTCCAGCTCGACTTTCCTATTTACTTCTAAACAGCTGCCCTTCTAATTGTGTTCTGCGCTGCACTGGGGAGCACACAGCTGACGGTGGGCTCACAAATAACCGAAAAGTGGCGACTATGGACGTGAGAAGCGGCGTGTGCCATGGATGTCCCATAGCTGGAACATCATACAAGTGATACCGACTAGAACAGTGTTCCCAACCGAGGGTGCCTCCAGCTCTTGCAAAACCACAACTCCCAGCATGGCCAGACAGCCTTTGGCTGTCCGGGCATGCTGGTAGTTGTAGTTTTGCAACAGCTGGAGGCACCCTTTTTTCACTGCATAGTCCACTGTGAGGCATGAGCAATACTGCATGAGGAGCAGCACAGAGTATGTAAGGTGAAAACCCTGGCGCTCTCATGTAAGAGCAATGATGTTAAAAGGGATTATCCAGGAATAGAAAAACAGCATTAAAGGGGTACTCCGGTGGAGAAAGATCAACTGGTGCCATAAAATTAAATGGATTTGTAAATTAGTTATATTTAAAAATCTTAATCCTTCCAGTACTTATCAGCTGCTGTATACCACAGAGGAAGTTGAGTTGATCTTTCCTGTCTGACCACAGTGCTCTCTGCTGACACCTCTGTCCGTGTCAAGAACTGCCCAGAGAAGCATATGTTTGCTATGGGGATTTGGGGACAGTTCCTGACATGGACAGAGGTGTCAGCAGAGAGCACTGTGGTCAAACAGAACGGGATAGGGGCAGTAACATATGGCAAGCCTGGGAATGGAGACAAGTACAAGGCATCACAGCAGGACAGAATATTTCAGGAGGAAAGTGTGAACTTGTAAGAGGCAGTAACATAAGGTGAGCCTGGGAATGAAAACAAGAAATCACAGCAGCACAGAGTATTTCAGGAGAGGGTAAAATGATATTATAGGAGTTCGTGACATTGGATCTCAAAACATTAGGGAGGGGAGGGATACACAGGACGGAGCAATGACATAATGTGAACTGGAGAATGGAGTCAAGTGCAAGAAATCACAGCAGCACAGAGGGGGGGGGGGGGGGGGGGAATTCATCATTGTATGGCTAAGTGTCTAGTGTTTGTGGCCCCAAAAAAACACAAGAAAAAACGCCACAGCATTTTCCTGTGTTTGGCGTTTTTTGCATTTGAGTGGAAATTTTATTTTTGGCCCCTTTGGCGTTTTTTTTTTTATGGTACCTAAAAAAAAAAAAAAGGATGCAGTAGTTAAGGGGAAAAAATTTATTTAATGAAATTTATATATTTTAAAACTAAGTTTTAAATAATTTTTAATAAAGTGTCTGTGTGTGTTTCACTTTTTTTTAAATCTATTTTTTATATTTTTTAAGTAGTACTACTACTCCCAGCATGGAACAGACTGTTATATGGTGGGAGTAGTAATACCTGTACTAATAGACATATTGCCCCGGGTGTCAGTCGTGACACCCGATGCGATCGTCCATAATATAGCAGAGATGCAGAGCGGCTCTATACAGCGCTCACATCTCTGCTCTGTACTCCGGCCAGTGATGTGAATAGAAATTCATATTTTCCGCTCAGAGTGGGGATTGGCCAGGTGGTTGCAGCCAATCACAGCTCTCAGAGGGAAATATGAATGAGTGATGTTCTATTCACATCACTGGCCGGAGTATAGTGCAGAGATGTTGAGTGCAGGAGAAAGCCGGTCCACATCTCTGCAATAGATAGGACGATCACAGCAGATGTCAGGAGTGACATCCGCTGTGATGTGTCCTTAACTGCAGGTACTACTGCTCCCAACATGGAGCACACTCTGCTCCATGCTGGGAGCTGTAGTACCTGCATTAATAGACAGATCACAGCGAGTGTAACTTCTGACACCTGTTGCGATCTGTCTATTAATGCAGTTACTACAGCTCCCAGCATTGAGCAGAGTGTGCTCCATGTTGGGAGCAGTAGTACCTGCAGTTAAGGAAAGATCACAGCGGATGTCACCCCTGACACCCGTTGCGATCCTCCTGTATAATGTATAGATGCGGCGGTCGCTCTTCTATGGTCCCCTGCACTGACATATATATACACACCTATTCATATTTCCCACATAGAGTTGTGATTGGCTGGAACCATCTGGCCAATCACAGCTCTCTGCAGGAAATATGAATAGGTGTATATATAGGGTAGTGCAGGGGACCATAGAAGAGCAGCCGGCCGCATCTATACATTATACAGGAGGATTGTAACGGGCGATCTGTCAATTAGTACAGGTACTACTACTCCTATCATGGAACAGTGTGTCCCATGCTGGGAGTAGTAGTACTACCTAAAAAAAATAAAGAATAAAAAGTAAAACACACACACACTACATTTTTATTATTGTCGGCTACATTTTTAGTGCCCTGCCCGCCCACATAAATTGATCCCTGTTTTAAAAATTTCTAAAAATCTCGTTATAAAAAAGATAAATTTCGTTAGATACAATTTTTTCCATTACTACTGACTCTTTTTTTTAAATAATTTTTAACTTTTTAATGGTACCCTACGAAATTTTATTAAAAAAGGTATCTCCATCACTTTTTTGGATCGCTAAGGTCCAAAAAAGAATAAAAACCTCCTGCAAAAACACCAAAGTTAAAACCCACATGTCGTTTTTCTTGGCGTTTTTTTACTCCCATAGACTTTAATAGGAGAAAAACGCCACGATTTCAGGAAAAAAAAACGCCATAGGCTCAACATGCTGCAACTTAGCAAAACCGCCAAGGAGTTAAAAAAAGAGTAAAAAAAACGCCAAAGGGATAAAAAAAAACGACAAACTGAAAAAAAGGCAAGTGAAAAAAGAATTTTGCGATTTCTCATTGATTTACAGCTAACATCTGGCCGCAGCGTTTTTTGGCCGAAAAAATGCCATGCGGCAGATTTGGCATTTTTCTCTGCATTTTCCCCCCAAAAGACCAATTAGAAACTTGAAGCATGTTTTGTGTGCTGGTAATGTGTAGGAGCACCAAATTTAATAAATGGTCTCAGAGCATTTAATAGATTTTGTGCAGGTACATATTTTCTGACATTTTACTCTTCACATACACCAAAAAGCTACGTTAAGTCTGGACTGGTGTAGTTTTTTGGGTGGTTTTGCGCCAAAAAGGCGCAGTTAATAAAACTCATCCATATCATGTGTATTGCCAAAATCAGTGGATTGTAACTGAAAATCTGCAGAAATGTGTAAATCAAAAGTTGCAAAAAAAGGACATTTGCGCCAAAATAGCGCCAAATATAGAAAAAAAAAAAAGGCAAACTGAATGATAAATGCCGGCCAGAGTATTTCAGGAGAAAAGCGTGAACTTGTAAGAGGCAGTAACATTGTTTCTCATATACACATTAGAGAGGAAAGTGCTGCATGTGATAGGGGCAGTAACATAAGGTAAACCGGGGAACGGAGACAAGTGTCAGGCAGCACAGCAGCACAGATTATTTCAGGATAAGGAAATGCTGATTGTGCAGAATGCATTAACCAATGAACAGTTTGGCCAACTTCTGATGTGTGTCCATTTAGGCTAGGTTCAGACTACCGAATCTCCGGGCAGAAAATTTAAGCCCGGAGATTCCGAGTGCGGCCAGTGCAGACACTGCAGGCTCCAATAGACTGCAATTTGTTCCGCACAGATTTCCACCTGAAGAAAGAGCAACGCTTTTCTTCAGCCGGAAATTTCCAAGCGGATTTTCCGTTCACAAATTCCACTTTACAAATTCCGAAATGTGAATTTGTGAACCGAAACCCATTCACTACACTATACATTTTAGCAAGCGGAATTTCCGCCTGCAATTTCAAAGAGGAATTGCAGGGGGAAATTCTGTAGTCTGAACCAAGCCTTAGTGAAACAGCGTAAAAAATACCTTACTGCACCTCCGTACTCTAGCACTGCTATGTTGGTGTAGCAGAGGGCGATCCCAACTGCAAACTGTACATTCCAGATTGCTAATGTTTGTACTTGAAATTTGTCAAATTCAGATTGAAAGGGGTACTCCACTGGAAAACACTTTTTTTTTTTAAATCAACTGGTGCCAGAAAGTTAAACAGATTTGTAAATGACTTCTATTTAAAAATCTTAATCCTTCCAGTACTTATCAGCAGCTGTATGTTCCAGAGGAAGTTCTTTTCTTTTTGAATTTCCCTTCTGCCTGACCACAGTGCTCTCTGCTGACACCTCTGTCCATGCCGGGAACTTTCCAGAGCAGAGGGGGTTTGCTATGGGGATTTGCTCCTACTCTGGACAGTTCCTAAAATGGACAGCGGTGTCAGCAGAGAGCACTGTGGTCAGACAGAAAGGAATAACTTCAAAAAGAGAATAACTTCCTGTGACGCCTACAGCAGCTGATAAGTACTGGAAGGGTTAAGATTTTTAAATAGAAGTAATTTACAAATCTGTTTAACTTCCTGGCACCAGTTGATTTAAAATAAAAAATAAAAATTCCAGGGGAGTACCCCTTTAAGCCCCTGTTGGCACATGTTGGATATGGCGTGAATTTCGGAACGGATTCCCCACCGAAATCCACACCAAATCTGATAATAATCCACATAGGAATGAGGGTGATCCCTGCTTATGCCATGGCAAATTTCTGTATGGATTTTTAGTGCCCCCGTGAAAAAAAAAGTAACACATGGAAAAGATGAGAATTCGCCCCATGAAGTGATCGGCAGTAGTTCACACTGTACAGAAAACCTGGGCTCAGCCTCACATGTCTGCCCTGGAAGTACATGCCAGGTTATTAATCCGTCATATGAACATACCCTGAAGGAATTTGACTGTAATTCTTATTATTTTACAGAAATCAATTTGTTAATATAAAGCAGCGTTATTGTGCCCCGGCGGATAAGTACAAGGTTGGGATAATGTATTCCGAGCACATGGAAAATAAAAAATAACACGGCGAATGTGAAATTAGAATGATGTACATTTACATGGTTACAATGACGCTCCTTTAATCAGCTCAGCTGATAATTCCGAAAATAAATTAGAAATTCATCCGGTTCCGCAGGTTTTAAATGAAGACTGTGTTTCCACTAAAGCTTACACTTCTATGTCTAATCCTGAATATTCTGGAGATCAGACCGCAGCAGCGCAGGGCTTAGTGGCCATGGGGGTTTTAGAGCACATGGGTTGGGCAATAATTACCCCGAATGACACCAAATACCCCCTTGGTCCCCCCCATCTTTGTCACTGCTGGCTCATACGAGCTAGAGGAGTAAAGCTCTGATTGGAAGCCACCTTAAGGGAGAACTACAGCCATGAACCATTCCAAGCCTATTGTAATGTCCATTTCTGTGTTTTTGCTTTTTTCCGTTTTTTCTTTTTTCTGTATGAACTTTTTCTGTGCTATTATCCCTGGCTAGGGAATAGTTAATGTTATTAGCCAATAGGAACTCGGGTGAAGCTATGTTTCTTCATTACAATCCCCTGTCTCCTCATTACACACCCCTGTCTCTTCATTACACACCCCTGTCTCTTCATTACACACCTCAGTCTCTTCATGACACTCCCCTGTCTCTTCATGACACACCCCTGTCTCTTCATTACACTCCCCTGTCTCTTCATTACACACCCCTGTCACTTCAGTACACACCCTTGCCTCTTCATTACACACCATTGTCTCTGCTCGAACCATTTCCTGGCACTTAGCAGAAAGAATTTCACGGTGCCTGTCCTGTCCAGCCAGCTACTTTCTCCTTCATTTACAGTGGTGTCATGTCTGAGAAACCTGGACTGGAACCATATCGTTTTTATCAAATAATCCAGATGAAGGTGGTGCTCAAGTATAGAGATCTGTTTAATCCCACCTTTGCTGTGGAGCAACCTACTGCCCCCTGCTGGTGTGGTGATCTGGTGAGCCATTGCATATCACAGTTGGTCACCCCTAGTAGTCATATGAGGTACACTAACACCTAGTTATGGTCAGGACATCCTGCGGACAGGTGTCATCTCTCACAGGTTCCAGCAGGATAATGCTTCCCACACACAGCAAGGGTTTCCCAGTAATGTCTTCCCCAGATCGTAACACTTCCTTGTCCTGCCCGGTCACCAGATTTATCATCAATTGGTCATTGATGGTGCCAAGTCAGCAACCTACGAGTGTTTAGGATCTACAGGCCCAGCTGTCACATCTATGGGGAAATGTGCTGCAGGATACCATAGGGAACATGTATACCTCCATGTATCCCAACCGTATCTCATCTTGTATCCAGTCTAGAGGCACCCAACAGGGTACTAGAACCTCCTTTCTATTTTGCATTTTTTACTTTAATATTTCATCATTACAGTCTCACATAGAAGTTTTTTCGATTCTTCTTGTTGCATTGTTTATTTGTTGAGTTTTTTTTGTTGACAATGAGTTGACAATCGGTAACTTCCCTTACCGATTCTGCTCCAGCCCCATCCGCTTTTGCTGTTCCTTCAAGTCAGGTGACTGCAGTGTCCACTTTCTGGCAGTGACCATGTCCCTTTATAGTCCCTTTACCAAATGGCTTCCCCGATCAAGCTGACACCACAATCAGTGCATATAAAAGAACACGGGGGTATTAGGAAGTATTTTGCACACTTTACATTTTTACTTTTTAATTAAGCCCAAATGCGAAAATAAATTAACATTTTTAATACTAAAAAATTCTTCAATTCATTTGCATTTAAATAGTATATTTAAGAAAATTTAAATATTTAAATGGGGACTATCAGATTCGAAAACTTTTTATATGTTGTATCTCTTAGAAAAACATTGACCTTTCTAATATATTTCATAAAAAAATGTATCTCCTTTTTTTTATATATAGAAATCATGGCTTTAAAAAAAGACCACTAGGGGTCCCCATACCATCCAGAACATAATCCTATCCGGCTGCAGCATCTTCTTTGTCCCAGCTGAAGCACAGGCTAGAATAAAGTCCAGAAAGTCAGGGCGAGTCTAGCACTCCTCTGTGCTCACTCCTGTCCTATCAGACTGCAGCATGAAAATAGAAAGGAGGGGGTTACAGATCAGCCTGCAGTGATTGGATGAAGAGATCATGTACAGTAAATTTAAAGAGGAAGTGACTGCATGGTGATTGAGGGCGGGCTCAGTGCTTGCCTCAGACACGCCTCTTTCTGAGCAGTGGATATCAGAATGGGTGAGCAGCAGAATGGAGGGATTTGCAAGCCAAATACAGAATCTAGACACACATAAAAGACGTGTAAAGCATCTGGATGACCTAGTGAGTAACATATAGAAGCTTTTTTTTTTTTAGTTTATGGCAGGCTAATAATGCTGGTGTCTTCTTACATAGCAGTGCCCCCTAAGGCACCAGGGCCTACTTGTTACTTCCAACTAATCCCCCCCCCCCCCCATAGCAGCGGTCTCGCAACTGTGGCCCTCCAGCTGTTGCAAAATTGCGACTCCAAGCATGCCCGGACAGCCAACGGCTGTCCGGGCATGCTGGGAGTTGTAGTTTTGCACAGCTGAAGGGCCACAGTTTGGAGACCACATTGCATGCTGGAAGTTGTAGTTTTGCACAGCTGAAGGGCCACAGTTTGGAGACCACATTGCATGCTGGGAGTTGTAGTTTTGCACAGCTGAAGGGTCACAGTTTGGAGACCACGTTGCATGCTGGAAATTGTAGTTTTGCACAGCTGAAGGGCCACAGTTTGGAGACCACATTGCATGCTGGGAGTGGTAGTTTTGCACAGCTGAAGGGCCACAGTTTGGAGACCACATTGCATGCTGGAAGTTGTAGTTTTGCACAGCTGAAGGGCCACAGTTTGGAGACCACATTGCATGCTGGGAGTTGTAGTTTTGCACAGCTGAAGGGTTACAGTTTGGAGACCACGTTGCATGCTGGAAATTGTAGTTTTGCACAGCTGAAGGGCCACAGTTTGGAGACCACATTGCATGCTGGGAGTTGTAGTTTTGCACAGCTGAAGGGCCACAGTTTGGAGACCACTACCCTACAGCTACACCCCTGTAACGGAAAAATACTGGGATGACTGTGTAGTAATGCATCTTTGCTCAGCTTCATACAGCGATACCAGTTGCCAATGAGGAACCCCACAGGCTGCCCCAGTACGCCCTCCGGTCACCCACTCCAATATAGCCCGCAATGGAGGCGCCCCACCATCTTAGCTTTATCGACACTTTATCATTTACATCAAGTTGACATTCTCCGGGTTTACTCAGGGGTCTGTAATTGTATTCTTTCACCAGTTCTGCATTACCAACCATGAAAATGGAATCCTATCATCCCTGACCAATTTTTAATGTACAAAATGATTTGGCCGAGGTTCAAAGCGAAGTACAATTGAAATCAGGTGAATGATACGTGTCGACTTTTTTTTTTTTTCCCTTTTCGTCGGTCTCAAATTTGATTGTTTTTTTTTTCTTCATATGAAATTTGTAATGTGTGAGCGGAGTCTAAGTTATGTGAATATCTAATGAGAGAATCTTCATAAACATGTTCATGATAGCGATGAGCGCTGCCGCGATGGACTGGAATCTTACAGAAAGAGAATCCCACACGTTGCCTCTTTGTGTTATTTTGTTGTATGTGTGTATATTTTTTTTCCTATAATGATGTCAATATATATATATATATATATATATATATGTATATATATATATATATATATATATATATATATATATATAAAAATGTATAACAATGTATATATTTATATATATTATCCTCTTAAGGACGCAGGGCGTACACCCTGTACGCACTGTGCCCGGTCCCGGTATTTAAAACGGGGTCACGGAGTGACTCCGCATCATGCCGGGTCAGTCCCGGCGGCTTATGATAGCCGGGATCCTGGGCTAATAGCGTGCGGCACCTATCGTTGTGCCGCGCGCTATTAACTCTTTAGACGTGGCGGTCAAAGTTGATTGTCGAGTCTAAAACGAAAGTAAAAGCTTCCCGGCAGCTCAGTCAAGCCTTGCTCCGTCGCATCCGATCGGTGTTTGATTGCTCCAAGCCTGAGGCTTGAGCAATCAACCCCCGATAACGCTGATCCATGCAAAGCTATGGCTTTGCAGGGATCAGGGTAAAAGATCAGTTTGTGCAGTGTTATAGCCCCCTGAGGGAACTATAACATTGCAAAAAAAAAAAAAGTGAAAAAAAAGTTAATAAAGGTCATTTAACCCCTTCCCTAATAAAAGTTTGAATCATCCCTTTTCCCATAAAAAAAAACTGTGTAAATAAAAATAAACATATGTGGTATCGCCACGTGAAGAAATGTCCAAAATATAAAAATATATCATTATTTAAACCGCACGGTCAATGGCGTACGTGCCAAAAAATTCCGAAGTCCAAAATAGCGTATTTTTGGTCACTTTTTATATAATAAAATTTTTTATAAAAAGCGATCAAAAAGTTATGATTTTTTTCAGAAGTACGACAAAACCAAACCTATATAAGTAGGGTATAATTTTAACCATATGGACCTACAGAATTAAGATAAGGTGTCATTTTTACCAAAAAATGTACTGTGTAGAAACAGAAGCTCCCAAAATTTACAAAATGAAATTTTTTCTTCAATTTTGTCGCACAATTAATTTTTTTCCCCTTTCACCGTGGATTTTTTTGGTAAAATGACTAATGTCACTGCAAAGTAGAATTAGTGGCGTAAAAAATAAACCATCATATGGATTTTTATGTGCAAAATTGAAAACGTTATGATTTTTTTAAAGTGATGAGGAAAAAATTAAAATGCAAAAATAGACAAACGCTGAGTCCTTAAGGGGTTAATATACAGTATATATATGTGGTAGAGGGTGTGATTCAGGACAGATGGAATTACCTTAGGGGCAGATGGCATTAACCCCTTGTGTTCGTGTCGCCAGAGCATGGTTTACCTCAATACCACCCGAAGGTATATCGCTGGATCCTGGGCTAGGCACGGGGGCAATAATTACTCCGATGCCAAGTTACGGACAAGGGTAGCTTTACTGAGTGACATATGGAACAGTCTATGGGGGAGATTTATTAAAGGATTTAGACAGTTTTTTCCCATCTAAATGTCGCAGTATAAATATGTGCAACTTTTTTGCGACTTTTGCTTTAGAGGATTTTTAGAACATGATGCATTCTAGTCTATTTTAGATGGAAAAAGGCATTGGTGCTGAATTTATCAATAGTGACTTTTCGCCCACAAGTCGCATTGGCTGAAAGTACGCCGAAATGTCAGACCATGCTGGAGCAGGTTTAAATACAGTCTAAAGCATAGATCCCGAAGTCCGTGTGCAGAATTTATCAAGAGCCGTGCGACTTTTGATAAATTAGGCGCACAATAGACCGGCCTAACCCTCTGTTGTTTGGTTTATATTGATGTGGGACATAGACAGCTTTGATAAATCTCCCCCTATGCAGCTTAGCCAGGCCCATGGAGGTGACCAGTGACTTCAGAGACATCAGGGCTTTCTGGGACTTGCAGAGGACTGGGGCAATATTGATGCAGGCCACGCTGACTGAAGACAGATGACTTTGACTTGTCTGACTTGAATTGGACTGACTATTCCCCAATTGTAGTTTACTTGAAGACTTGTGGCTGCTGGACTGACTTGAGGCCTCCTATGGACTCCAGGGACACTCTTGAACTTGACCTTGCTGCAACTCAGCATAAGCAGGAAGAGCCCGAGCAGAGGCTTCATCCTGGGCTTATATGGGGGAGACTCTGAGGGGTCCCATAGGTCACCCTAAGGTTACATGGTCACTGACACCTCACTGGGTTACAATCACATGACACTGGTAATCATATGTTAACAATTCTTTAATCTATAACACCTTTTATAAACATTATACAATATAATACAGACAATAGATAAATATACAAGGGGACAGGTGTATAGGGGGCCCAGGGGTCACCGCAGGGAGGCTGCCGAGCAGGGTAGCAGGGGTACGGGGGGGTACAACACCCGTACCGGCCACCACACACACACACACACACACACACACACGCACACACACATATATATATATATATATATATATATATATATATACATACAGTGACCCCTCGACCTACGATGGCTCCGACATACGATAATTTCAACATGCGATGGCCCCTCAGAGGCCATCGTATGTTGAAGGCAGCATCAACATACAATGCTTTTTTATGTCGGGGCCATCGCATAAATGGCTATCCGGCAGCGCTGACTGCTTCAGCTGCAACCGAATAGCCGTTTACGTTGCCCCGTGTGCTCCGGTGATGTCTCTTACCTGTCCTCGGGGCTCCGGCGCGTCCTCTTCAGGATCCCCTGCATCGGCGGCGCTCCCGTCATCCAATAGGAGCGGCGTGCGTAGCGACGTGATGGCGGCGTCGGAGAGCACGGATGCCGGGGAAGCAGAGGCCTTACTGGAGCGTCGGGGACACCTCGGGGACGTGGCGACAGCGATGGACGGCGGCATCCCGGGCAGCGGTGACGAGCGGTGACGTTCCGGAGCGGCGGGGACATGTGAGTATAACCTCCAATACCAATGGTCTTCAACCTGCGGACCTCCAGATGTTGCAAAACTACAACTCCCAGCATGCCCGGACAGCCGTTGGCTGTCCGGGCATGCTGGGTGTTGTAGTTTTGCAACATCTGGAGGTCCGCAGGTTGTAGACCACTGTCCTATACTTTACATTGCACGGATCCCTCAACATGCAATGGTTTCAACAAACGATGGTCCATTTGGAACGGATTACCATCGTATGTTGAGGGACCACTGTATATGTATACTGTATATATATATACTTTTTATATTTGTTTATATATTTATATACACAGATTCACTTGCTGACTGACACAGAGGGGGAGTTGGCCCTGCCCATGAGGGCTTGCAATCTACAAGATAAATCTGCGCATATATCTGATCATAGAACGGAATCATTTACATAAAAGTAAAAAAAAAAAAAATTGCAAACTGAAACAGCAAAAATAAATATTTTCTAATATTGGTATAATCATCGCTTCTTTATGAAAATATGTTATTATATAAAGATAAGTGGCTCTAAATCACTGTTGCATTTCCTTCTCCTGCAGTAACCAATGGTTGAGCGGTGCACGCTGTCTCTTTAAGAAGAGATGATACAGTTCTGTGTTACAGCTGTACACTTAAATTGGTGTACACCTCCTCTCTTGGTCCCCTTATAGTTGTAGGCCCCCTCTGTCTATGGCAGTGTCCACACAGGTATACACTGCCTCCAACCATATATAGTGTATGACAGCAGGCAGTATGTCTATGTGCTGACCCTCTGCTTCATTGCTCCTCTTGTCCAGGGTCAGTAACTACTAGGGCCACAGCAGTAGGTCCCCAAACCAGAGGAGCAGTGGTCAAAGCACCACAGTTGACGAAGTGGCGTGCTAATTTCCATCCCGGGCTGGCCCGTATATCCTCCTGCTTGCCTGCTCCGCTCCTCCAGTCTGGACTCATGGCACACGCCTGCTCGCACTACCTCCCAGCAGCCTTTGCTTATTTAAAATGTCCGCAAGCCTGCGATGGAAAAACAGGGACATCTCTGTGACGCAAAAGATCTTTGCAGACAAAGAGGAACCAAAACCAGAATGATGTCTGGTCATCCTACTGATAATACACACTTCAGCTGCTGCAGCACTTCCTAATACACACCTCAGCTGCTGCAGCACTTCCTAATACACACCTCAGCTGCTACAGCACTTCCTAATACACACCTCAGCTGCTACAGCACTTCCTAATACACACCTCAGCTGCTGCAGCACTTCCTAATACACACCTCAGCTGCTACAGCACTTCCTAATACACACCTCAGCTGCTACAGCACTTCATAATACACACCTCAGCTGCTGCAGCACTTCCTAATACACACCTCAGCTGCTGCAGCACTTCCTAATACACACTTCAGCTGCTGCAGCACTTCATAATACACACCTCAGCTGCTACAGCACTTCCTAATGCACCTCAGCTGCTGCAGCACTTCATAATGCACTCCTCAGCTGCCGCAGGACATCAAAATTTATAGCTGCTGCAGAACTTTACAATACACAGCCGTCACGCCCCTTCCCATATGCATGAATGAAGGGGACGTGGCGTGACATCACAAACATGGCTGACAGAAGACGCCATTGGGGTGCCGGCCCGGAGATCGTGGAAGGTCTCAATGGCCGGTCCTCCTGCGATCAGACATCTTATCCCCTATCCTATGGATAGGGGGGATAACATGTGTAGGGGTGAAGTATCCCTTTAAAGTTTGACCAGTTCTGAGCCATCTTCACCTCACTGAGCAAAAACATTCCCATTCTTGGTCCCAGAAATCTTAGGTTTTCTTCCAAACTTTGCACTATTGACTGTTTATTCCCTAAAATCCTTGGCCCCGCAGAAAACATTGAAAACTAATGATCCCCTGTGAAGAACGTTCCGTATATATGTTGCCGCAGTCATGTACATTTCAGACAGATGTAACAACCTCTGTTTGTGCTGCAGGTACCTCTAACTTTTTGGATTTTCACAAATGATTCTATGAGTCCTTGAGAGGGAGACATGTAGAGCTGGTGGCTATTTCTTTTCTTAGAACATGAAACAAACATCTTGTGTCAAGCGCTTTGCCCAGTCGAAACGTCTTGGTGTGAGACTAGACAAAGGAAATGTCAAATTATTGCTGACGCTGCGAGGAATGCCTGCACCTAACGGAAGAGATGAGAAGGCAACCGGAGGAAGTTTCCATCCTCCAATGCCTCTCGTGGTGCTGGACCTGTCATATCACTTTCTTCACTAATAGAGTAAAAAGCCTCGTTGACGGTAAACCTTTCCAGGACAGGACAATAATGTCTCTATTCATTGCTAGATTCAATGGTTTATGTCTTGTCCTCGCTCAGTGTCAGTGTTACGCCGAGCGCTCCGGGTCCCCGCTCCTCCCCGGAGCGCTCGCTTCTCTCTCGCTACCGCAGCGCTCCGGGCAGCTCCACTGACCCGGTGCGCTGCGATACCGTCTCCAGCCGGGATGCGATTCGCGATGCGGGTAGCGCCCGCTCGCGATGCGCATCCCGGCTCCCGTACCTGACTCGCTCTCCGTCTGTCCTGTCCCGGCGCGCGCGGCCCCGCTCCCTAGGGCGCGCGCGCGCCGGGTCTCTGCGATTTAAAGGGCCACTGCGCCGCTGATTGGCGCAGTGGTTCCAATTAGTGTGTTCACCTGTGCACTCCCTATTTATACCTCACTTCCCCTTCACTCCCTCGCCGGATCTTGTTGCCATTGTGCCAGTGAAAGCGTTTCCTTGTGTGTTCCTAGCCTGTGTTCCAGACCTCCTGCCGTTGCCCCCGACTATGATCCTTGCTGCCTGCCCCGACCTTCTGCTACGTCCGACCTTGCTTCTGTCTACTCCCTTGTACCTCGCCTATCTTCAGCAGTCAGAGAGGTTGAGCCGTTGCTAGTGGATACGACCTGGTCACTACCGCCGCAGCAAGACCATCCCGCTTTGCGGCGGGCTCTGGTGAAAACCAGTAGTGACTTAGAACCGATCCACTAGCACGGTCCACGCCAATCCCTCTCTGGCACAGAGGATCCACTACCTGCCAGCCGGCATCGTGACAGTAGATCCGGCCATGGATCCCGCTGAAGTTCCTCTGCCAGTTGTCGCCGACCTCACCACGGTGGTCGCCCAGCAGTCACAACAGATAGCGCAACAAGGCCAACAGCTGTCTCAACTGACCGTGATGCTACAGCAGCTACTACCACAGCTTCAGCAATCATCTCCTCCGCCAGCTCCTGCACCTCCTCCGCAGCGAGTGGCCGCTTCTGGTCTACGACTATCCTTGCCGGATAAATTTGATGGGGACTCTAAATTCTGCCGTGGCTTTCTTTCCCAATGTTCCCTGCACTTGGAGATGATGTCGGACCAGTTCCCTACTGAAAGGTCTAAGGTGGCTTTCGTAGTCAGCCTTCTGTCTGGAAAAGCTCTGTCATGGGCCACACCGCTCTGGGACCGCAATGACCCCGTCACTGCCTCTATACACTCCTTCTTCTCAGAAATTCGAAGTGTCTTTGAGGAACCTGCCCGAGCCTCTTCTGCTGAGACGGCCCTGTTGAACCTGGTCCAGGGTAATTCTTCCGTTGGCGAGTACGCCGTACAATTCCGTACTCTTGCTTCAGAATTATCCTGGAATAATGAGGCCCTCTGCGCGACCTTTAAAAAAGGCCTATCCAGCAACATTAAAGATGTTCTGGCCGCACGAGAAATCCCTGCTAACCTACATGAACTCATCCATCTTGCCACTCGCATTGACATGCGTTTTTCCGAAAGGCGTCAGGAGCTCCGCCAGGATATGGACTTTGTTCGCACAAGACGTTTTTTCTCCCCGGCTCCTCTCTCCTCTGGTCCCCTGCAATCCGTTTCTGTGCCTCCCGCCGTGGAGGCTATGCAGGTCGACCGGTCTCGCCTGACACCTCAAGAGAGGACACGACGCCGCATGGAGAATCTCTGTCTGTACTGTGCCAGTACCGAACACTTCCTGAAGGATTGTCCTATCCGTCCTCCCCGCCTGGAAAGACGTACGCTGACTCCGCACAAAGGTGAGACAGTCCTTGATGTCTACTCTGCTTCTCCACGTCTTACTGTGCCTGTGCGGATATCTGCCTCTGCCTTCTCCTTCTCTACTATGGCCTTCTTGGATTCCGGATCTGCAGGAAATTTTATTTTGGCCTCTCTCGTCAACAGGTTCAACATCCCAGTGACCAGTCTCGCCAGACCCCTCTACATCAATTGTGTAAACAATGAAAGATTGGATTGTACCATACGTTTCCGCACGGAGCCCCTTCTAATGTGCATCGGACCTCATCACGAGAAGATTGAATTTTTGGTCCTCCCCAATTGCACTTCCGAAATCCTCCTTGGACTACCCTGGCTTCAACTCCATTCCCCAACCCTGGATTGGTCCACTGGGGAGATCAAGAGTTGGGGGCCCTCTTGTTTCAAGGACTGCCTAAAACCGGTTCCCAGTACCCCTTGCCGTGACTCTGTGGTTCCCCCTGTAACCGGTCTCCCTAAGGCCTATATGGACTTTGCGGATGTTTTTTGCAAAAAACAAGCTGAGACTCTACCTCCTCACAGGCCTTATGATTGTCCTATTGACCTCCTCCCGGGCACTACTCCACCCCGGGGCAGAATCTATCCTCTGTCCGCCCCAGAGACTCTTGCTATGTCGGAGTACATCCAGGAAAATTTAAAAAAAGGCTTTATCCGTAAATCCTCCTCTCCTGCCGGAGCCGGATTTTTCTTTGTGTCCAAAAAAGATGGCTCTCTACGCCCTTGCATTGACTACCGCGGTCTTAATAAAATCACGATAAAGAACCGCTACCCTCTACCCCTCATCTCTGAACTCTTTGATCGCCTCCAAGGTGCCCACATCTTTACCAAACTGGACTTAAGAGGTGCTTATAATCTCATCCGCATCAGAGAGGGGGATGAATGGAAAACGGCATTTAACACTAGAGATGGACACTTTGAGTATCTGGTCATGCCCTTTGGCCTGTGCAACGCCCCTGCCGTCTTCCAAGACTTTGTTAATGAAATTTTTCGTGATCTCTTATACTCCTGTGTTGTTGTATATCTGGACGATATCCTGATTTTTTCTGCCAATCTAGAAGAACACCGCCAGCATGTCCGTATGGTTCTTCAGAGACTTCGTGACAATCAACTTTATGCCAAGATAGAGAAATGTCTGTTTGAATGCCAATCTCTTCCTTTCCTAGGATACTTGGTCTCTGGCCAGGGACTACAAATGGATCCAGACAAACTCTCTGCCGTCTTAGATTGGCCACGCCCCTCCGGACTCCGTGCTATCCAACGTTTTTTGGGGTTCGCCAATTATTACAGGCAATTTATTCCACATTTTTCTACCGTTGTGGCCCCTATCGTGGCTTTAACCAAAAAAAATGCCAATCCCAAGTCTTGGCCTCCTCAAGCGGAAGACGCCTTTAAACGGCTCAAGTCTGCCTTTTCTTCGGCTCCCGTGCTCTCCAGACCTGACCCATCTAAACCCTTCCTATTGGAGGTTGATGCCTCCTCTGTAGGAGCTGGAGCGGTCCTTCTACAAAAAAATTCTTCCGGGCATGCTGTTACTTGTGGTTTTTTTTCTAGGACCTTCTCTCCGGCGGAGAGGAACTACTCCATCGGGGATCGAGAGCTTCTAGCCATTAAATTAGCACTTGAGGAATGGAGGCATCTGCTGGAGGGATCAAGATTTCCTGTTATTATTTACACCGATCACAAGAACTTCTCCTATCTCCAGTCTGCCCAACGGCTGAATCCTCGCCAGGCCAGGTGGTCTCTGTTCTTTGCCCGATTTAATTTTGAAATTCACTTTCGGCCTGCCGATAAGAACATTAGGGCCGATGCTCTCTCTCGTTCCTCGGATGCCTCGGAAGTTGAACTCTCTCCGCAACACATCATTCCTCCTGACTGCCTGATCTCCACTTCTCCAGCCTCCATCAGGCAAACTCCTCCAGGAAAGACCTTCGTCTCTCCACGCCAACGCCTCGGAATCCTCAAATGGGGTCACTCCTCCCATCTCGCAGGTCATACAGGCATCAAGAAATCTGTGCAACTCATCTCTCGCTTCTATTGGTGGCCGACTCTGGAGACGGATGTCGTGGACTTTGTGCGAGCCTGCACTGTCTGTGCTCGGGATAAGACTCCTCGCCAGAAGCCCGCTGGTTTTCTTCATCCTCTGCCTGTCCCCGAACAGCCTTGGTCTCTGATTGGTATGGATTTTATTACAGACCTACCCCCATCCCGTGGCAACACTGTTGTTTGGGTGGTCGTTGATCGATTCTCCAAGATGGCACATTTCATCCCTCTTCCTGGTCTTCCTTCAGCGCCTCAGTTGGCTAAACAATTTTTTGTACACATTTTTCGTCTTCACGGGTTGCCCACACAAATAGTCTCGGATAGAGGCGTCCAATTCGTGTCAAAATTCTGGAGGGCTCTCTGTAAACAACTCAAGATTAAATTAAACTTTTCTTCTGCATATCATCCTCAATCCAATGGACAAGTAGAAAGAATTAACCAGGTCTTGGGTGATTATTTACGACATTTTGTTTCCTCCCGCCAGGATGATTGGGCAGATCTTCTACCATGGGCCGAATTCTCGTATAACTTTAGAGTCTCTGAATCTTCCTCCAAATCCCCATTTTTCGTGGTGTACGGCCGTCACCCTCTTCCCCCCCTCCCTACTCCCTTGCCCTCTGGTTTGCCCGCGGTAGATGAAGTGACTCGTGATCTTTCCACCATATGGAAAGAGACCCAAGTTTCTCTTTTACAGGCTTCATCTCGCATGAAAAAGTTTGCCGATAAGAAAAGAAGAGCTCCCCCCATTTTTGCTCCCGGAGACAAGGTATGGCTCTCCGCTAAATATGTCCGCTTTCGTGTCCCCAGTTACAAACTGGGTCCACGCTATCTTGGTCCCTTCAAAGTCTTGTGCCAAATTAATCCTGTCTCTTACAAACTTCTTCTTCCTCCTTCTCTCCGTATTCCTAATGCCTTTCATGTCTCTCTTCTTAAACCACTCATCATCAACCGTTTCTCTCCCAAATTAGTTTCTCCCACTCCTGTCTCCGGTTCTTCTGACGTCTTCTCAGTGAAAGAGATACTGGCCTCCAAGACGGTCAGAGGAAAAAAGTTCTTTTTGGTGGATTGGGAGGGCTGTGGACCTGAAGAGAGATCCTGGGAACCTGAGGACAACATCCTAGACAAAAGTCTGCTCCTCAGGTTCTCAGGCTCTAAGAAGAGGGGGAGACCCAAGGGGGGGGGGTACTGTTACGCCGAGCGCTCCGGGTCCCCGCTCCTCCCCGGAGCGCTCGCTTCTCTCTCGCTACCGCAGCGCTCCGGGCAGCTCCACTGACCCGGTGCGCTGCGATACCGTCTCCAGCCGGGATGCGATTCGCGATGCGGGTAGCGCCCGCTCGCGATGCGCATCCCGGCTCCCGTACCTGACTCGCTCTCCGTCTGTCCTGTCCCGGCGCGCGCGGCCCCGCTCCCTAGGGCGCGCGCGCGCCGGGTCTCTGCGATTTAAAGGGCCACTGCGCCGCTGATTGGCGCAGTGGTTCCAATTAGTGTGTTCACCTGTGCACTCCCTATTTATACCTCACTTCCCCTTCACTCCCTCGCCGGATCTTGTTGCCATTGTGCCAGTGAAAGCGTTTCCTTGTGTGTTCCTAGCCTGTGTTCCAGACCTCCTGCCGTTGCCCCCGACTACGATCCTTGCTGCCTGCCCCGACCTTCTGCTACGTCCGACCTTGCTTCTGTCTACTCCCTTGTACCGCGCCTATCTTCAGCAGTCAGAGAGGTTGAGCCGTTGCTAGTGGATACGACCTGGTCACTACCGCCGCAGCAAGACCATCCCGCTTTGCGGCGGGCTCTGGTGAAAACCAGTAGTGACTTAGAACCGATCCACTAGCACGGTCCACGCCAATCCCTCTCTGGCACAGAGGATCCACTACCTGCCAGCCGGCATCGTGACAGTCAGGCTGGTGCATCTCAGGCCCTCCGGTGGAACCAATCCTGATTGTGAGGGTCTTGTGTCAACTTTACACAACATCCTCAAGTCCACTTTATATAATGTTCTGAACTGTGCCATTGTGTGCACAGATCACATCATTACTATGTAGCATGGGGTTCGGATCTCTTTACTCAAACTTGAGGGGCACAAAGTCTTAACTGAGACCATGGTCCACCAACACAACACCTTTAATAAAACTTAAAGAGGCACTCTTCTGTATAAAAAGCTTAATCCTTCCAGTACATATCAGCTGCTGCATGCTCCAGAGGAAGTTGTTTAGTTCTTTTCTGTCTGACCACAGTGCTCTCTGCTGACACCTCTGTCCGAGTCAGGAACTGTCCAGAGCAGGAGAGATTTGCTATGGGAATTTGTTCCTGCTCTAGACAGTTCCTGATATGGACAGAGATGGCAGCAGAGAGCACTGTGGTCGGACAGAAAAGAACTACACAACTTCCTCTGGAGCATACAGCAGCTAATAAATACTGGAAGGATTAAGATTTTTAAATAAAAGTAATTTACAAATCTGTTTAGCTTTTTGGAACTAGCTGATTAAAAAAAAAAATTGTTTTCCACCGGAGTACTCCTTTACCCCTTAAAATTTTTATTTTTATGTTTTCGTTTTTTTCCTCCTCATAACTCTTTTATATTTTCATCCACAGACTAGTATGAGGGCTTGTTTTTTGCGCAGCCAGTTGTCCTTTGTAAAAACAAAACTCATTTTACCATAAAATATATGGCGCAGCAAAAAAAATACTATTTGTGTGGGGAAATTGAAAAGAAAACCGCAATTTAGCAAATTTTGAAAGGTTTCGTTTTCACGCTGTACAATTTATAGTAAAAAGGACATGTTTTCTTTATTTTGTGGGTCAATATGAATTATTGTACCGCTTAAAAAAAAATCGCGAACTTTTTAACCAAATTAGTACGTTTACAATCCTTCTATTTTGCTGACCTATAACTTTTTCATTTTTCCGTATAAGCGGCGGTATGAGGGCAAATTTTTTGTGCCATGATCTGTAATTTTTATTCATACCACATTTGCATATATAAAACTTTTAATACATTTTTTATGGAATAAAATGTTACAAAAAAGCAGCAATTTAGGATTTTTTTTTTTTACGCTCACGCCATTCACTGTACGGGATCATTAACATTATATTTTAATAGTTCGGATATTTATGCACATGGCGATACCAAATATGTTTATAAATTATTTTTTTTTACACCTTTTGGGGGTAAAATGGGAAAAAGGGACAATTTACATCTTTATTGGGGGAGGGGATTTTTAATTTGTTTTGACTTTTTTTAAATACTTTTTTTTACTTTTATTTTTACACTTTAATAGTCCCCATAGGGGACTATCTATAACAATTACTTGATTACTGTTCAGTGCTATGCATAGGACATTGCACTGATCAGTATTATCGGTCATCATCTGCTCTGGTCTGCTCGATCTCAGATCAGAGCAGAAGATCCGTGGAGACGGCCGGACTTCGGGCGATCACTGTGGGCGATCCGATTATCCATTTTAATGACCGCACTGCTGCAGATGCCGTGATCTGTATTGATCACGGCATATGAGGGGTTAATGGCGGAGATCAGTGCGATCGCTGATGTGCGCCGTTACCGGCAGGTCCCTGGTCGCTGATAGCAGCCAGTACCTGATGTGCATGACCCGAGCATCGGTCCAATGATCGCGGTCATGTACAGGACGTAAATGTACGTCCTGGTGCGTTAAGTACCACCACACCAGGACGTACATTTAAGGGGTACTCCACTGTAAGAACTTAAAGGGGAACTCCACTCTCCCAGTGTTCGGAACATTTTGCTCTAAACGCTGGGTATGCAGATCTATGGGAGGGGGTGTGGCAGTCGCCATGCCACCTCCCATAGACTTGCATTGAGGGGACGTGACATGATGTCACGAGGGGTGTGGCCATGATGTCATGACGCCTGCACTCAGTATTCGGAACAATATGTTCCAAACACTGGGGCAGTGAAGTACCCCTTTAAAGCGCTTGTAAACTCACTAGCAAAAAAAAAAACATCATTTTTTTAAGCAAATAATGCCACAAAATACAAGAAAGGTTTGACTTGAATCGGTATGGTATCAGCTTCAACAATTTTTGGCCAAGGCAAGTTTTCCAGTGACAGATGCTCTTTCACACATACGAATATACAGACCTCCAAGGCATATCAGGTACAGATAAGTGAGCCGAGCCTGATGCACCACACGGCACTCGCATGAGCCTGGCAATGGCAGTAATTGTAGCAGAAGGGATGAGGAACACATGGCACCTCAATGAATGGAGGAAGTACTAGGAACACTGAGATGATGTCAAGGTAGCCCAGCATACCTTGAAGCTAGCAGCAACATTATATGACCCCAGGCTATCCAATTATTGGTTGCATTATGTTACCTACAGTTCCCAGGCCAATCAGGAGACAGCATAGGGGTGGGGTTAAGATACTGATAAAATCCTATGCACTAAAACTACTGATCCCATAAAGCAGGGGTCTACAACTTGCGAAACGAAAATTTGAGGACCGCTGCACAGCGGTGTAGCAGGGGAGGGGGGTCCCGTACTCTAGCATGGTGGAGCAGAAGCTGTAAGCTCCCGCTCCTCCATTCACTAACCTTCCTCACAAGCTGTGAGTACACAGCGTGTGAGCCTCGTGGATGCGATCCACGGCAGCCTGGTGTGATGATGTCACATAATCGCGCCGGCGCCTGGAGATCCTGTTCCAGTGGCTTGCATACTGTAAGTAAGACGCGTACACTCAGGGCCCAGGGGGCAGTATATGGTAAAGGAGGAGGAGGTGGGGGGATTTAAAAACTTGGGGGGGGGGGGGCAGAGAAAAGGGAATATTTAATGTGAGAGGCAAAGCACAGGGGAATTATATGTGAAGAGCACATGACAGGTGGGGCCCCCTGTATTGTGCTCCTCGCATATAATGCCCCCTGTGCTGTGCCCCTCACAATATGATGCCCCCTGAGGGGACAGGACAGGGTAGCATTTTATGTGAGGGGCGCATGATGAGAGCATTATATGTGAGGGGCGAATAATGGGGGCATTATATGTGAGGGGTGCATGATGGGGGCATTATATGTGAGGGGTGCATGATGAGGGCATTATATATGAGGGGCACATGATGGGGACATTATATGTGAGGGGCACATGATGGGGGTACTATATGTGAGGGGCACATGATTGGGGCATTATATGTGAGGGGCGCATGATGGGGGCATTATATGTGAGGGGCGCATTATGGGGGCATTATATGTGAGGGGTGCATGATGAGGGCATTAAATACGAGGGGCGCATGATGGGGGAATTAAATGTGAGGGGCGAATGATAGGGGCATTATATGTGAGGTGCGCATGATGGGGCATTATATGTATATGTGAGGGGCGCATGATGGGGGCATCATATGTGAGAGGCGCATGATGGGGGCATTATATGTGAGGGCTGTATGATGGGGGCATTGTATGTGAGAGGCATATGCGGCCCAGCCTCTACCTTCAATGGCCCCCAGATAATTTGAGTTTGAGACCCCTGCCATAAATATAATCTAATAAAAAGCAAGCTGAGCAAAGCATTGATCAGTCAGTCAGCTGACCTTAGACACTAACCTGCCTGCATTATTGTGTCCAGTTGATGTCCTACAGATCCCAGAAGTTTCACTGCAAAATACCCAACTAAGCGGTGACAGACTTCCTAATGCAGCAGACAGACAATTTTTGGAGCCAGTGTGACTTTCAGCAGAGACATCTGTCGCTTGCTCAGGCCTTTTGAAGAGGCAATAAGATTTTTCAGCAAGGACAAAAGTGCAATTAGTGATGTTATGCCGCTCATATTGTATCTGAAGCAAATGCTCATGGTGATGGAGGAAGGTTCACATGTGGCTGGCAGCAGTCTGGATGCTCTTTTTGAGGAGGAGTTGGATGAGGAGGATGAGGAGCAGGATTTGAAAATGGAATCTGTCAAAAGGATAGGGGGCGAAAAACCTACACAAGGTGACAGTGGAGATGTCAATGAGGACCATGATGATGACCAACCTTGGAAGTATGAGACAGAGGAGAAACAAGCCAGGCCCTCGCAAAAGCTGACAAAGATGGCAAGCTGTATGCTTTTTATGTTTGCGTACTGATGGTCATATTGAATCTTGTGGATAGGGAATAAGTTTTATTTCCCCATAGTAACCCTTTAAGACTATTCTCTATTTGACAAACTTTATATAAATCTTTTGTTTAAAAAATTCCAAAGTTTTCTAAGATATAACAGTAGAAAATTATTAAAAAGTATAGAAGAGATCATCAGAATTGAAGATTTAATTTGCATTATTATATCAAGAAGAGTGAAATGTACTTAGACTAAAAGTCTAACTCTTAATATATGTGGAGTCCTTCACGGTGATACATTAGTATCATCCAATCTATCATAACAGCGCACGTACCGGAAACTAATGAAATGACATTAAAACATTTAGTAAAGTGGAGCCATTAGTGGGAGCTTGTTTTTATGGGGTGAACATGCTCTGAGCAGTAATTGTAGCAAAACTACCATCAAATAAAATGACACGCTAAGAGGATTGTTTTACAAATGTTGTAATATTAGACCTGCAGAACTTTATGAAATAAGGGGGACAGACCTGAAACAAGTCTGTGCTGTGCTGGAAAGCAGTCTGTTGTACAGCAGATGGAACTGGCTGTGAGTCCTTTGGTACATGGTCAGCACCTCACAGGAAATTGACTGGCTGCTGAGAATCTGCAGAACCTCAGTCTCTGCTTATGTATGATATTTGATTTGCAGTGGAAAGGAAGATGTCCAGCGCTTGACTCGGGAACAGGTCTTTATTTAGTATCCACAAGAAGACATACAGGTACACGGAGACGCGTGACGCGTTTCGGCTTGTATCACCAAGCCATAGTCATATAGCATGACTAAGGCTTGGTGATATAAGCCGAAACGTGTCACACGTCTCTGTGTACCTGTATGTCTTCTGGTGGATACTATATAAAGACCTGTTCCCGTGTCAAGCGCTGGGCATCTTCCTTTCCACTATTATCTGGGCGTAGTCCACGCCAGTCCGTGCGCTTCCTGCAAAGGGTGAGCTGATACGAACTTTCTCTATATTTGATTTGCAGTATTCTTTCGTGATCGTGCAAGACGGTAACAAGACAAGCAAAGCCGTTATCTAATACTTACTTTGCCCTCTATAGTTCTTTCCTTTTTCTAATCTAAAATAAAACAGGGGCTGTGCAGTTCACAATTAACTAGCCGAGGTAAGGAGGTTGTACACCTACACCTGGTGTTGGAATTAAAAAAGCTAAATTTAAACAGTAACCAACCCCTCAAGGCCAGCATCAGTTGCTTGATAGTGTTGAGCGGCATAGGCCATATTCGAATTCGCGATATTTTGCGAATATGTGGACGAATATTCGTCATATATTCGCTATATTCGCATATGCGTAATATTCGCGTACATTTTCGCATACGCGAACATGTTCGCATATGCGAAAAGTTACACTAGAGAAAATACGCATATAAAAAAAATTCGCATACAAGAAAAGTCGCATATGTAAAATGCGCAAATATAGAAAATTTCGTAATAGAAAATTTGCATACCAGGAAATTAGCAATTGTGAAAATGCGCATAAGCGAAAAATGTTATACAAGAAATTTCGCATATAAGAAAAATTTTTAACGGATGCGGAAATTTACATAGGGGAAATTTCGCATGTAAGAAAATTAGTTTATGGAAAAATTCCTATATACGAAAATTCGCATATTAAAAAATTTGCATATGTGAAAATGAGCATATGCTAAAATTTGCATAAGCGGAAAAAACCCTGAATATTCGTAATTGCGAATATATAGTGCTATATTCGCGATTTCGTGAATGTGCGATATTCGCAAATAAAATTCAGATTGCAAATATTAGCGAGCAACACTATTGCCTGATACATAGATGAAAAATATTGATAATAATGACTGGATCATGCTTAAATTATAACATGAAAATATAAAATGTATTTCAAATAAAAAAAATTTTTTTAACAGTTGGTCCTCAAAGCACAGGGCCCTTGTGCCGAGGAAAATATATAAAATAGATTATAATACATAAAATGTCAATATAAACAAACACCAATAGCTAGCATTGGAAAATTTCAACAGTATGATATCACTTTTGATAATCCGGCCTCCGGTAATTCGGAAATGAACTCAAGTCCCATATATGGTAAAGGTTCCAAAATGATGGAAATAGAAAGGATATGTTATAGTTACCAGCCTGCAATAAGTCCCGACAGCACGTCACCTTTAGTTAAAATGTGAAGTCCGATGGTAAGTTCCTGAGACCAGCTTCTAGGCACTGTTGCCCAGCGCCTGTGACGTCACTTACCATTGAGTTACCTACAGGTCCGCACCTGCTAAATCGCTTGTTACCATCTACAGCGAACAACTCCAAAAGCGGCTACCATTTCAGCGGGTCTGTGGCAGGCAGACCGCCGCGAAGACGCATGCCAGCGTCTGATACAATCTCAATTGTGCGGACTTCACGTTTTAACTCAAGGTGACGTGCTGTCGGGACTTATTGCAGGCTGGTAACTATAACATATCCTTTCTATTTCCATCATTTTGGAACCTTTACCATATATGGGACTTGAGTTCATTTCCGAATTACCGGAGGCCGGATTATCAAAAGTGATATCATACTGTAGAAATTTCCCAATGCTAGCTATCGGTGTTTTTTATATTGACATTTTATGTATTATAATCTATTTTATATATTTTCATTGGCACAAGGGCCCTGTGCTTTGAGGACCAAATGTAAAAAAAAATTTTTTACATTTGAAATAAATTTTATATTTTCATTTTCATGTTATAATTGAAGCACGATCCAGTCATTATTATCAATATTTTTCATCTATGTATCAGGCAACTGATGCTGGCCTTGAGGGGTTGGTTACTGTTTAGATCTAAAATAAGTCTGTGCAAGTTCTTCAGCAATCCTTATAATCAGGCAATATAGTGGAATACACCCCAAATACCACCTGCTAATCACAGTATAGGTGTGTGCCCCGAGGATCCCATTTATACTACCACCACGTGCAGGTCCTCCTAGGGCTGGTGCAAGGATTTTTGCCACCCTAGGCGAAAGCTAATTTTGCCACCCCTTGACACCGCCCATTGGCTCCGCCCTTTAACATGCCCCATCTTACTACGGGGGTGACACACTGTGGCAAACCTCTTCCTCGTGGACCGGATTTATAGAGGCGTGCACGATGTTAGGACCTGCCTGTCTGGCCTTGAAGGTGGCACTGCACTCCTCTAGCAGGCTGAAGAATGCAGATTATTATGGTATCGGGGAGGGGGGGGGCTTGCGATGATGGTGCTGGCTGGGTGGGGGCTTTGGATGAGCGGTTGGTGCATTGGATAGTGGCTGGCTACTAACTTTCGTGCAACGGGCACGGTGGTGCCCCCATCAAGAGGGCGCTCTAGGCGGCTGCCTATTTTGCCTGTAGGCAGAACCGGCCCTGGGTCCTTCATTGCAAAGGTTGTGTGGAGCCTGAGGGAGAGTAACTGGGGACTGCTCACCGACACACTAGTGACCTACATAATACACGTCATAAGACTATTCCTAGCATACCCCCTGGATCACCACAGATTTCTCGCAGCAGTCATTTCACCTGTGCTTTAGGCTGTCAGACTGTGAATACTGGAACTTTTCACACACTGAACTGACTCTTCTGATGCTGCAGGAAGCACAGGCAACCACTTCCCTTCTGGCTTTTCAAGGGCAGGTACTCAGGTGACTGCAGTTTCTGACTGTACGTTACATGCTGCATGTGGAAGAAGTCCAGCAAATGCAACATGGTTGTTACCGACTGTATCTCACTTCACCTCTCTTTTGTCATGAGGCTACAGGCAAAGCCTTCCCTGGTCTACTGCATGTATCCTGTGCTATCTTTTTTTTTAATTCAAGTTGTGGTAGGTGGGACGGTGATGATGAAGTGATAGCTACTTAACCAGCAAATTGTTGGGTTTGTGTCGCCAGAAGTAGGGTGGTGCTTGTAGTAAATGTTGGATGATGAGGGTTGTAGTGTTAGTAGCAGAAGTGATGCAACCCTTTAGTTAGATGTTTATTTTCACCTACCACTACTAATAAAGCTGAAATCTGTATAAAGGTCCTGGGAAACAAATACCTCTAAAGTCAGGATTAATAGATAACAACTTGTTATTTACTCACACAATACAGGAGAATAATACAGCACTTGAGGTACATTTGGTAGTTCTGAAGTATCTGGTAACCTGTCACAGTCCTGAAGTAATTTGCCAGACTTGAGATTTGGTAGCATGTGACTTGTAGTCCTCCTGAGATGTAAGCTGAGTCTCTATCCCTGGTGGTACGTGTAAGACTCAGAAGCTTATGACTTTTCTGGCCTGGCTTGTTTTCCACTGCACTTTCAGGGTGAGACTTAAAGGGGTACTCCGCCCCTAGACATCTTATCCCCTATCCAAAGGCCGTCACGCCCCCTCCCATAGACTTGCATTGGCCGTGATGTCAAGAGCCTGTAGTGGCCGTGACACCACGAGCCTCCAGCGTTGCACCCGGCGCTCCAAGCGAACACCGGGTACAGCAGGGAGATCGCAGGGGGTCCCTAGCGACAGGACCCCCATGGTCAGACATCTTATCCCCTATCCTTTGGATAGGGGATAAGCTGTCTAGGGGAGGAGTACCTCTTTAAGACTCAGGAATAAGGATTTGACTTGACTAGTGACTTAGACTTTGTTGTAGATTTGTAATTCCCTTGTTACACATGCCTACAGGGTTTCTGCCATGGCTTGTTCCTCACGGTGACTTGTCTAAAGAGATTTTGGTTATGGCTTAAGCTGTACTACTGAGCTAGTTACTATCCAATATGTAAGTGCATGCTTCAGGGGTCTTCACGTGCCATGATACAATATGCAAAGATCCCCTCCCTCACTTACATCTCCTTGGCTTGCTCTGAGACACCACTATCTTTGAGGGCATCCAGAACGAGATCCTGAACCTTAGTCTGTCACTCAACTAACCCAGAGGATACCCATACCTAGTCCTTCCTTTGCTAAAGGGCCTGTTGGTTTTGTCTTTGTCCCTAAAGCCACCACTTGCAATAGTACTACCCCTGTAGCGGGACACACTAGACTAGTTGCAGCTTTTGTGCCTTGTGCTGAAATGTTGAGAATATTGGCAAACTCCCAATAAAAATGTGAGAGCTGCAGGAACACTTACTTTCACTTTCCTGGCCAAGACCAGACCAACTTTAAAGGGGTACTCCAGTGGAAAAATCTTTTTTTTTTAAATCAACAGGTGCCAACAAGTTATACAGATTTGTAAATTACTTCAATTTAAAAATCTTAATCCTTCCAGTACTTATCAGCTGCTGTATACTCCACAGGAAGTTCTTTTCTTTTTGAATTTCCTTTCTGTCTGACCACAGTGCTCTCTGCTGACACCTCTGTACATTTTAGGAACTGTCCAGATCCCCATAGCAAACCTCTCTTGCTATGGAAAGTTCATTACATGGACAGAGGAGTCAGCAGAGAGCACTTTGGTCAAACAGAAAGGAAATTCTAAAAGAAAAGAATCTCTGGAGTATATAGCAGCAGATAAGTACTGGAAGGTTTAAACATTTTTAATAGAAGTAATTTACAACTCTGTTTAATTTTCTGGCACCAGTTGATTTAAAAGAAAATGTTGTCCAGTGGAGTACCCCTTTAAGATACATGGTGGTGTGACGTCACAAAGGGTGTGGCGTTACGTCACGTCTCCAGTCCCTAAAACAAAGAGCTTTCTGAGACTGGAGACGCAGCCCAGCATAGGATGCGGGTGTTGCTCTTTGGCCGCATAACCCCTTTAAGTGCGGGTGCACCGGCTGTCAGTTTCATGCCCTGTGCCCGCTCCCCTGCTATGATGCGGGTTAACAAGCTGACCTCGCATCATAGCAGGTCTATCCCGGCGGCTACCGATTGCGGTGATGTCCGGTATTAACCCCTTAGACGCAGCGATCAAAGTTGATCGCCATGTCTAAAATGAAGGAAAATGCTTCCCAGCAGCTCAGTCAGGCTGATCAGGATCACCGTGGTCCCAATCAGCTGAGAGGGCGCAAGAAGGGTCCCTATCTTCCTCCTCAGCGTCCGATCAGTGATCTATTGCTCCATGCCTGAGATCCAGGCTTGAGCAATATAACACCAATAACAATGATCAATGCTATGCTATGGCATAGCATTGATCAGTGTCTGCAATCAGAAGATTGCATGTTATAGTCCCCTATGGCAGCTATAAATGTGTTAAAAAAAAAGCTAATAAATGTGATTCAACCCTTTCCCTAATAAAAGTTTGAATCACCCCCCTTTTCCCATTTAAAAAAAAAAAAGAAATATGTAAAGAAAAACAAAATATAAACATATGTGGTAACGCCGTCCAAATGTCCAAACTATAAAAATATAATGGTAATTAAACCACACGGTTTGTGTGCACGTAAAAACATTCCAAAGTCCAAAATTGTGTATTACTGATCATCAAAGAGTCCCATCAAAACAAAATGGTACTGATAAAAACTTCATATCACGGCGCAAAAGATGAGCCCTCATAACAGCCCGTATATGGAAAAATAAAAATGTTATAGGGGTCAGAAGATGACATTTTAGTTCTAATGTACTAATTTTCGTAATATTTTTTAACGGTAGTAAAACTAAATAAAACCTATATAAGTTGGGCATCATTATAATCGTATGGACCTACAGAATAAATGTGGTGTCATTTTTACCAAAAAGTGCACTGCGTAGAAATGGAAGCACCCAAAAGTTACATAATGGTGTTTTTTTTCAATTTGGTCCCACAAAAAAATTTTTTTTTTGTGTCGCCGTAGATTTTTTTTGTAAAATGACTGATGTCATTACAAAGTAAAATTGGTGGCGTATAAAACAAGTCCTCATGTGGGTCTGTAGCTGGAAAACTGAAAGCGTTATGATTTTTTAAAGGTGAGGAGAAAAAAACGAAAGTACAAAAACTGAAAAACTCTGAGTCCTTAAGAGGTTAAGTGCACAAGGGAGTCACTGATTTCTATATACAGTTGCAAGAAAAATATGTGAACCCTTTGGAATTATATGGATTTCTGCACAAATTAGTCATAAAATGTGATCTGATCTTCATCTAAGTTAAACAATAGACAATCACAGTCTGCTTAAACTAATAACACACAAAGAATTAAATCTTACCATATTTTTATTAAACACACCATGTAAACATTCACAGTGCAGGTAGAAAAAGTATGTGAACTGGATTCCAATCAATGAGATGATATTGGAGGTGTTGGTTACAGCTGCCCTGCCCTATAAAAAAAACACCCATCAGTTCTGGGTTTGCTTTTCACAAGAAGCATTGCCTGTTGTGAATGATGCCAAGCACAAAAGATCTCTCAGAAGACCTACTATTAAGAATTGTTGACTTGCATAAAGCTGGAAAGGGTAAAAGTATTTCCAAAAGCCTTGCTGTTCATCAGTCCACGGTAAGACAAATTGTCTATAAATGGAGAAAGTTCAGCACTGCTGCTACTGCTACCTAGGAGTGGCTATCCTGTAAAGATGACTGCAAGAGCACAGCGCAGACTGCTCAATGAGGTGAAGAAGAATCCCAGAGTGTCTGCTAAAGACTTGCAAAAGTCTCCGGTATATGCTAACATCCCTGTTAGCGAATGTACGATACATAAAACACTAAACAAGAATGGATTTCATGGGAGGATACTACAGAGGAAGCCACTGCTGTCCAAAAAAAACCATTGCTGCACGTTTACAGTTTGCACAAGAGCTCCTGGATGTTTCACGGCAGTACTGGCAAAATATTCTGTGGACAGATGAAACCAAAGTTGAGTCGTTTGGAAGAAACACACAACACTATGGGGGAGATTTATCAAAACCTGTGCAGAGGAAAACTTGCCCAGTTGCCCATAGCAACCAATCAGCTTACTTTCATTTTCATGAAGGCCTGTGAAAAATGAAAGAAGCGATCTGATTGGTTGCTATGGGCAACTGGACAACTTTTCCTCTGCACAGGTTTTGATAAATCTCCCCCAATATTGTGTGGAGAAAAAAGGCACAGTACATCAACATCAAAACCTCATCCCAAATGGGAAGTGTGGTGGTGGGGGCATCATGGTTTGGGGCTGCTTTGCTGCGTCAGGGCCTGGATGGATTGCTATCATCAAAGGAAAAATTGATTCCCAAGTTTATCAAGACATTTTGATAGGCCATCTGTCCACCAGCTGAAGCTCAACAGAAGATGGGTGTTGCAACAGGACAACAACCCAAAACATAGAAGTAAATCAACAACAGAATGGCTTAAACAGAAGAAAATACGCCTTCTGGATTGGCCCAGTCAGAGTCCTGACCTCAACCCAATTGAGATGCTGTGGCACGACCTCAAGAAAGCGATTCACACCAAACATCCCAAGAATATTACTGAACTGAAACTGTTCTGTAAAGAGGAATGGTAAAAAATGACCTGACCATTGTGCACGTCTGATCTGAAGTTATTGCTGCCAAAGGAATCACTGCCACAATGCATATCTATTGGAGGGGCATGACGGCCTCTGAGGCAGTTGAGTAACCCTTTAAGATATGGGGTAAGGTTGCGGACCTACACAAGTTTCAAATTTTGTAATGGTAATTTTGTGTTTGAAAAACAAAAAACAGAATTAGAAAGTGTAACATACACACTGATACATTTTGTGACCCGTAGAAGTTAAGAAAACTACGTAAGTAATAAGTCATTAATTTTCCACTCCATCATATTTGAGAAACCCCAATGTGGATGACCGCCGTTGCCTGCTGACACGTGCAGGGCTCTATAAAACCTTGTAAACATTAACTTGGGCATCCTCCCAGATGAACAGGAGCCACGCTTTCTCTGTGAGAGCCATTGATCATGCCAAGTGATCTGGCTGGAAGCCATGACTGCATACACATTTATAGAGGAGGGGCAATGAACCCCCCTCTCCTTCCAGGGGAATTAGTGGAATCACTCATAAATCTGCTTCAGTACCTGTCACCTTTCACTGTAGGCAGGCAGCGCTAACAAAAAGCCCAACAATTCATTAGGAATTAATGACTTCAATGAAGCCTAAGGCACCTTGTATCTCATGCCTTAGTAACATCAGGTATTCCTAGTAGATCAATAGCCTTAAAGGGGTATTCCAGTTTTTTTTTTTTTTTTTTTTTACTATGCTACAGGGGCTGTAAAATTAGTGTAGTTCATAATATAGTGTCTGTACCTGTGTGTGACGGTTTTCTCACAATTCATCTGTGCTTATCGCCCTAATATTTATTTTTAACAATTTTAACAGAATACAAAATTATTCATGTCTCGGGATTTCCCAGGTTGCAGTACGTCGATACCTGACATCACTAGTCAGGTGATCAGAGGGAGTCTGTCTTGCTTCAATGGGTGGAGCGACCGCTGGGCGGGAGAGAGATCATTTTGCAACAGCTGTAGGCACCCTGATTAGAAAACACTGGTGTATTGCATTAAAGGGATCACAGGTGTTTTTCAATGGGGGGGGAGGCTGATGTGTGGGAGGGAGGAAAGGGACCTCATACTTACAAATTATGGGACTATGGGATATGTAGTTTAGAGATTAAAATGTAACAGGAAATACCTAGTTCTGGCAGGTACGCACTACTATAATAACCCTATGGTGGATAACCCCTTTAATTCTCACTAGAGGTTTAGCTTTGTCGAACAAGATGGTTGCAGGAAACCATAACTTAGCACCTCTAAAATGTATGAATTACTTCCTACAAGCTGTTTGTATTTTTTTTATGGACCCATAAGATGATCATAACATGAATGGGGTTATATAGGAGGATGAACATGTGATGACCACCTTACTGTTCCCTGTCTGTAGTTAGCTTCCTCTCTTAGCGTATGTTCACACTGCGTAATTCCTGTGTAATTCTATGAGCGGAGATTCCGCAGTGTCAACGCACCCTTATTCCTCCTGGAAACATTGAGGGACATTTATCAATGTTTGCTTATGTATTCTTTTTTTTAGTAATTTTTTCCTTACTTTTTTTTTTGCTTATGTGTGACTTATTTATCAACTGGTTTCATCCTGTTGATAATTTTCTTTCACGTAAGCAAGTTTTCCTTTTTTACTTTAGTAGTAGCTTTTTCTGCTCCATGTTTGAGCTGGAGTAAATTTAATCAATTTTTAACGCTGTTGCGACTTTTTTTTGCGCAGTTGCGACTGTCGCAGTTAATAAATACCTGACTACCCGTAGTCCATTTTAAAATTATTACTACATAGTAAATTTTAGGAAAACTTGCTTTTCTCGCTTTCCAGTCAAAATGTCGCACGAAAAATCGAGTAGTCGCAGTTGAGACAATTTTGCGACAATTATAGTAAAGAAAACATGACTAAACCCGTTGATAAATGTCCATAATTGTGAACAATTCGACAACTGGCTATTACTATCTTCCTTGTAGATAGGGGGTGTCCCTACTCTTAAACCATCAGCTCTGATTGGACAGTTTTAGACTGTATAGGGATAAATCCCAGCAGAACAGTAGCTCCCAGTTGTCGATTTATTCATACATTTCCAGGAGAAATAACAAAAGAGTTTGGTGGGCCCCAATTGGGCATATGAACAAGGGATATTTAAAGCTTCAAGGGGTACTCCTGTGCTCCAGCATTCTGAATGTTTTGTTCCGAACGCTTGGTGAGGGAGGCTGTGATCGCGACATTCCGCCATGCCCCCTCCATTCATGTCTATGGGACGGGGCGTGTCAGAAGACACGCCCCCTCCCATAGACATGAATGGAGGGGACATGGCGTGACATCACAAGGGGGTGTGGCGTGATGTCACGACCACTGCTGCAGGGACCCAGGGTTTGTCAAGAATGCCGGTTGCTGCGGGAGATCGCGGGGGGGATGGCGTTATGATGGCGGGCGGGGGTGCCCAGCAGCAGGACCCCCCCTGCGATCAAGCATCTTATCCCCTGACTTTTGCATAGGGGATAAGATGTCTAGCAGTGGAGTACCCCTTCAAAGAGGTATTCCAGCTTCGAAAAACATATCCCCTATCTACAGAATAGGGTAGATCCCACACTCCTCCTCGATCACTGTAATGTATTGTTGTTCAACTTTCTGTTTCTGTTATAATGAGCGATGGAACGGAATGTTAATATAGAAAGGGGTGTTGTGTAGAGCTTAGGAAACCTATGCTATCAATTATACTATCATGCTTTGTATGATTGTAATGTATTGTTTGACTTATAACGATGACTGAATAGTCAATAAAGCTTTTTCTATTGAAGTATTATTATTGCTTCTTGGCCTTTAGGCTAAGATAAAGTGTAGTATTTGTTCTGTTAGTTGGCGGCATGGAGGAGCACCAAGGCTGAATGGAGAAGGACACGAAGCAGGGCAGGTGTACCATGGTTGGCTGTAGGCCTGGTGGTCACCCGGAAGTGACGTCTTCCTTTACGGATCTGGCCCTAAGGTCTGAGCAGGGTAAGAGCAGAGGTACAAAAGTTCCCTGGGAGTGGTGACCCCAGGGTACCGGAACCTACATGGTAGTAGTGACCTGACATGAGTGAAAGCACAAAGCACAAACTTTACTTCCACCTCTTGCTTTCCAGCATTCTGGCTATTGATCGGCAGAGGAATTTTTTTATAGATCCGGCCGTATGTCCGGGCTATTCTACACAGCGCACATTCACTTATTTTATCCGTTTTTGTCACTGTGCCACATTGTGTCTTTTCTTTGTTCACTAGGACTGTGAGGGTTCAGTAGCCTCTCTGGGTGTCCCTCCTGCTGCTCTAGGGGAGGTGTGTGGGTCCATTAGGTTCCTCACCTCCCTGCAAACCCAGGTCCCTGTTTCGGAAGGGATGCCAACCGGTTTTTATGGCTCCTCAGCTGAGTTACTGGCTAAAGCCTAGGTGGATGATGGAAGCACATGTGGCCCCTATGTAGCTATGGTGAAAAGGGACTTTAAACCTGGAACCTTGCAGATGTCTTTTTACCCGGTGGCGAAGGGTAGGTTTGTTGGGTAGGTTTGTTGGGTGGGCCTCTCTCCTATCAGAGAAGGACTTGCGATAGACCACATCCTCGTGCACATTTTCTGTGTGACATGTTTGCACTTTTATATGCACTTGGGTGATTGAGCACGTTTCTCGGCTCAAAAAATATATTAAATAAAAATTAAAATGTAAGTATAGTGCAAATGCCAACACTTAGGACACCATGTCCTAAAAATACCATGTGACCACTCCCTTGTTCACAAGTTTTGTCTTGTTTTCGGCAGAAGTGGACAGATCCAGCTCATTACGATCTTCGTGGCATCAAAAATTAGCAGGTGGAAAAAAAAAAGCAGGTGGAATGAATATGGAAAACATGGGTAATCTATTCCTCACAATCTGTCTGAGTCAGACCTGCATCAATGTTGCATCGGTTCTTGCTGTAGGGAAAATATGTTTTGATATTGTGTCTGGAGTTGCTCTTTAGACATGTAACGTATCCCCTTATGCGCATTAATCTTTAATAAACTTCATTTATGAATTGCAGATTCGTTCAGAATGTTGCTGCAGTGAGATGCGTTTTAAGGAGTACCTGTTATGATCTTGTTACATTTTATAATCCTCCCAGATCACTGCCCCCATCATGATAAACCACCCGCGGCATTTATTTTTACTATTTGTTAGTTTTCTACCTTGATATTGCTCTGTATTTTCTGCTCAGGGCTTTACCCAGCAGGCGTGACATCATCTGAAGCCATATTTGGGAGAATTTCCTTCCTCACTCTGCAAGACACAGCCCAGAGCAGTTCAGTGTGAGATGAGCTATGATTGGCTAAGGCTGCACACACACTCCTCAGCACTCCTGACTGACTTTTCCTGATTTTGGACTTGTTCCAGGCCAGCAGGAGTCCAAAGTCTGTGGCAAAGATGGGGGGAAATGTGCTCTGGACAAGTAGGGAGACACCTAGTGGCAGCTTTTTTAAACACAAATAAAATTTTTAACTGAGTACATTAGAAAGATTTTGTTACCATAAGGAGTGCAATACCAAAAATTTTTTTAATGAGAGTGCCCATTTAAGAACGGAAGCACGTAATCAAGAGATATCCATACAATATACATATTATGTATGTAATATATAAAAAGGCTTGCATACCATAGAGCAGTGGGCTCCAACCTGTGACCCTCCAGATGTGACAAAACTAAAACTCCCAGCATCTATTTGGGAAACACTGAGGAAGACTATTAATGTGTGATCGTGGATGGTCAACCACCTTGATCTCCACTGATCAGCATGCAGATCAAGATTCCTGACACTTGTAGTACTCCTTGACTCTCTGCAATGAACAAATCTGCAGGGTGCAGGCAACTAGGGTGTAGCCCTCTAGGCTATTGGAATGACTAGGCCCGGCCCAAAGCTCCTAGAAGGTCCAACAATACAATGAGGGATTGTTGCTCCCTACATTCCGATCTATTCCAATGTGTTTTGTCGCCAATTCCCTTTTATATAGAGAAGTGTTTCTCAAGCAGTAGACCTCCAGCTGTTGTAAAACTAAAACTTGCAGCATGCCCGGACAGCCAGTGGCTGTCCGGGCATGCTGGGAGTTGTAGTTTTGCTACATCTGAAGGTCCACAATTCAAAGAACACTCCTATAGATTATATTGGGGAGACAAGGCCCAGTCTTGGTGTCATATGTAGACATTAGGTATCAGGAAGTGCATATTCCATCCAGGCAAAGCTGGGTGAGATACGGGGAATCCAGGAGAGTGTTAAATCTCTGGCAAGATTTGGCTTGCTTGAGAATTTTGGTAGGTCACATTTTCGGGCCTCGATTTTTTAAGGAACGAAAGGCAGGATTGACTTGACAGTGGGCCTTTTCATTTCGCTTCCTGGGACATGCCAGATTTTTCAGGCGAGCTCTGATCAGCACAGGTGCTGAAGACAGGATGTTAAAACTTGCTGGAAGGCTAACCCTCAGATGGTACTACTCAGGGAGGCACGAAGTACAAAGTGGAGATTGTGACTAGTGCTGGTTGTGTGAGGTAACACAGTTAAAGTAAATTTTGTCGAGTAACAAGTAGTAAGCCCCTTTTTTTTAGTGAGGGCGGGTTTAAAATCATTTAGATATCACTGGGCAAGCTGGTTTTGTTTTATGCCAATGTGAATGCGCCACAACATATTTAGGCTGCTTTACAGCAGACACAGGGGACTGAAGCATCAAACGGACTCACTGATAAATAATTGCAATGGGAAACTACAGTTTTTGATAGCAAGTCCCTTTAAATATATATATATATATACAGGGCTGGTGCAAGTATTTTTTTGCCACCCTAGGCGAAAGCTAAATTTGCCGTCCCTTGACCCAGCCCATTGGCGCCTCTTGATGTATGGAGGCGCACACGATGTCAGGATGTTGGACGGACCTGATGTTAGTGATTGCCCCTGTCTGGTCTGTCTCAGAGGTGGTGCTGCGCTCTTAGAGCAGGCTGAAAAATGCCAATTATATAGTACGGGTAGGGGTTTTGCTTGATGGGCTGGTGCTTCAGATGTGTGGGGGCTTTGTATGTTGGCTAACTTTCTTGCAGCAGGCAGAGCGGCGCCCCCATCAAGAGGGCACTCTAGGCGGCTGCCTATTTTGCCTAAAGGCAGAGCTGGCCCGGTATATAAATATATGTTGCTGTTCCAATACTGATATTGTGCACTATACACCTATGCACCGATGCACTTTAGTCAGCTATATGGACCATATATGGACCATATAACTTTCTCACCTGTGTACTAATCATTTAATGTATTTGTTATACTCTTTTCTTACTTTAACATCCTTGACTATTCCCCTGAGGACTCTGCCGGTACTGGCAGAAGAAACGCGTAGTGAAAATTTAGGGCAAAATAGAGTGTGATAGGGTCAGATACCCAGCGATGCGGCACGGGAGGGTTATGAAGCGAGCTCAGGAGCTGAGCTCGCATCATACCCGCACGGTCCCGGCTGCTATCAGCAGCCAGGACCCGTGGCTAATGCTGTTCCGGCAGATGTCCGGCATTATCTCTTTGAAGCGATCAAAGTTGAAAGAATTCGGGTTGTTTGGATGCCCGTAGACTTTACCAAGAGCGGCCTCATTACTATAACATCGTAAAAAGTAGATCTATGTTACCCCAAATTTAATGCGAATTTAGCGCTGCGGGCAAAAGCTAGTGTATATATATATATATATATATATATATATATATATATATATATATATATTATATAGATATATATTAAGCTTCTTTATCCTCTTTTCTACAGTCTTCTTTCATTTTATTCCACCTATCTTCTTCAGCGTGAAACGAGTTAACTTTCTGCGCCTCGCTGACAGCTTCTGCTGCCTAAGACACTTGCAATGAATTTTGCCCCCTACCGAGTAAGAGGCACGAGGGTGTGTTTGATTACGCTATTGTTCTAAAAGACCCTGTTACCGGCACTTAGAATTGATACCATTACCATTCAGAATCAATAGTATTATCACCTGAACAATGGCGTCCCTTGACGCTGTTGTTACATCTAGTGCCTTATAATTTGGGTATATCCATATATTACAATAAAATAATAGCACTGGGATGTCATGCTGTTATCATTTCGAGCCACCAAATGTGTTTATGTGTTTTATTACTGTATTTTTATATGTCTATAAATCACAAAAAAAAGTAGTTTTTTAAATTTTTTTTTACCTTTTTATCTTTTCCCCACCGGGTAAGTACTCTCCAACCTTAGATGGTTCACGGGGATTTAAATAGGCGGCCTGATTATGTTATTATTATTTTTATTTTTTTCGCTTTTTTTTTTTTTTTTAGCCCAAACCAGCTTTTCAAATGATACTAATAAAAACAGATTCTATAAAAAGACAAAATGCCAGAATTTTGTCACAATAAACAGATGGCCTTGCTATCTACTGCCGTCTTCCTCGCTACAAATAAAATCAATGGATTCGTATTGAACAGAGGGTAATTTGTTTTGCTGAGAGATATCTTTGTTTTTAGGCTCTGTCAGGCAACGGAACAATACCAGGATAAGCCCAATCGTCGGGCTTTTGTTGCCTATCGCGTTTCGTAAACACATGCACCAGAACGCCGTTTGGATAACGGTAAATATTTGCCTAAAATTAAGTATATTACTTGGCATCCGCTGCGTATGATCACATTGCAACAGTAAGATCCTAATTTGATGCTATGCTGGGAACAGATAGTCATTTTATCCCCAGTAGTAATGCATGCCTCGGAAAGATGACCTATTTTGTGTTTTCCTGTTCCCGGGGGTAAACAGCAAATTAATATTCTTCATAAGTGGAATAAAAAAAAAAATCATCCATTTATCTAAAGGGTTTTTTTCCACTGACGTTTTTTTTTTTTCTTTTTCCCAGGAAAGAACAAAGGAAACAACATTTTTCAAAAACATCAGTTTACAAAATAAATTATAATTTTTATTTTTTATTTTATTATAATTTTTTTAAATAAAAGAATGAATTATGCAAAAACTAGATAGCATTTCTATAGGAAAACAAGGAAGATTAACCCCAAGGTCTCGGTCGAAACAATACTTGGGTTATGTTCACTTATGCAATGAATAATAGGTGGCTTATTACACTGTGATTACAGGCCAAGTTTTTACAATGCATTTTGATATGGTATTTGCCGTAGTCTCTGGAGGTCACTCTGGAGATAATGGTGATATGATGATGATGGAGAAGATGAATGTTTCTTTTCCTGTGTTTTAAAGGGGTATTCTTTATTTATTTATTTTTTTTCAAATCTACTGGTGCCAGAAACTTAAATAGATTTGTAAATTACTTCTATTTAAAAATCTTAATCCTTCCAGTACTTATCAGCTGCTGCATACTACAGAGTAAGTTCTTTTCTTTTAGAATTTTTTTTCTGTCTGACCACATTGCTCTCTGCTGACACCTCTGTCCATGTCAGGACCTGTCCAGAGCAGGAGTAAATCACCATAGCAAACCTATTCTGCTCTGAACAGTTCCTAACATGGACAGAGGTGTCAGCAGAGAGCACTGTGGTCAGACAGAAAAGAAATTTAAAAAAATGTACTTCCTTTGGAGCATACAGCAGCTGATAAGTACTGGAAGGATTAAGGTTTTTAAATAGAAGTAATTTACAAATCTTTCTGGCACCAGTTGATTTAAAAAAAACAAATTCCAGCGGAGAGACCCTTTAAGATACTTTAGGACAGATTAAACTGATTATAGTGTATTCAAAGGTGGCTATACCCTAGAGACCATTCTCTGTCGGTCATTGGCATCTTTTGATGATCCTAACAAACAGATGACAACCAATGAAAGTTGAACTTTCGCGTTGGATTTTTTCCAGTTGTTTTCGGGTGTTTAAGTTGCAGAATCACTCATGCCACATTATTGATCTGTGTTTCGTAAATGGAAGCCCATATGAAAGCTGGCCGTACACGACCGACTATTATAGGCCAAATTGGTTGGGGTTGGCCAACTATCTAATGCGTATAGAGGTGTCCTGATGCTTTCTGTCGGAAGATCTTGTGGGAGTAGTATCTGACAATTCAATTTTACCATTTTTCATCCTTTGGTTCTCGGGGAGGATCATCTACCACATGTGGTGTAGGATAGTAAACACATGCTCTTTCTGCTGAGGATTCAAGAGAGGTAGTGCAAGAGAGGAAAAAGCCATTTTCTACCAAAACGATGGCTCATCAGGTTACAAGAAATAACCATTTTAAGGGACTGACGACAGACTGTCCCATTGTCTTGAAAGAAGTCAGCCATGTTTCAAATATTCGAGCGATAGTCGAATGAAAGTTTTGTTCACAAATGATCTTTCATGGATAAATGTTTTCAGAACAATCATAGAAATATCGTTCTTCCAAGGCATTGATCAGCAATACTACAGCTTCCAGTCGTTGGCTGTCCGAGCATGCTGGAAGTTGTAGTTTTTCTACAGCCTGGTTGAGAAACACTGTTCTTTATGAAAGGGACTGTGATATTAGAATGTAAGGAGCAACATTGCCTCATTGCATTCTAGGACCTTTTGGGCTTTGGGCTGGGCCTAGTCATTCCAGTAGCCTAGAGGGCTACAGTTGCCTGCACCCCGCAGATTTGTGTGAGCAACTATGGCGGCCAATATGGACTAAAATGTATCTGGCTGTGTTTGCAAAATGGCCGTTCATCAGAGATCGTTTGATCAACTTGTTCAGCCATTGATCTAATGTCTACGGCCACCTCGAGCCACAGGTCACCAACTGGTGATTTGTCATTTTAACTTATGGTATTGTCATCCAAGAATACGACAAGGGAAGCAAGAGGTCTTCACTCTTGGGTCCTGGTTGGAAATGCACACGGGACGTCTTCTGCATGGACTTTGTATGTTTTTTGGGGGAATGAAGCACAGGATTGGCGCTTTTTGGCAAGGAAATTCAAAGTCTAATTTACTGGATTTCATGCGATTTTACTTACAGGTTTCGGTGGAAGAGTGGACAAGTTTAATCTTCCGGTGGAATTTGGATCCCATGGATCCCACAGAAATTCCATTGAAGTCAATGGAAGTCTGAATTTAAGGCATAACTCAAACATGTCTTTCGTCATAACACAGACAGAATCCAATCCTGTTCTTCACAGTAAAGCTTGTTTAGACCAGAGCTGCATTCATAATTCTGTTGGCCATCAGTGGAAACTATTGACAAACTCTATATTCCAATAGTCTAAAGTGTGTGGTGTAAAGAGGGCACTTCTAAGAGTGTAAATTACTAGAACAAACCTTAAAGGGTTATTCTGGGATTTTTGGTTCTTTGAAAGTGAGACAGGGGCAGCAAAGTTATTCTAGTTACTAATATACTTCGCTTACCTGTGTTTGATGGTTTGTATTACATTTCTTTGTCTTTCTTTTCCCTGGAAGTTCATTTTCTGCAGCCTACAAAATAAGTGTTGTTTCGGATCTTTTCCAGCTTGCTTTGTGGCCAGAGACAATACATCACAAATCAGGTGCTGAAAGGGGGCTTGGTTACTTCACCTGTTGTCTTTGAAGCCAGCCCCCTGATGACGTTACTGGGTGCACTTGTGCGTGCATTCATCATCACACAGATCCACAGCTTGTTTGTCAGGTTGTGCTGTGCTGCAATGAGTCGGACGACCGATGTGTGAGAGGGAAATAAGTCACCTCCCACCTTAAAACAAAGGATCATGGGGATTGTAGTCTGAGGGAGGCCTCAGAAACAGGAAGTAGCCAGTTCCCAAAAACAAGCCAGCAGTGTGAGGAGGGACACAGGATACGGCCATTTGCCACAAACACAAGCACAGATTCTATGGTAAGTATGTCTATTACTGTATGAAACTTAAAGGGTACTGTGTTGCTAGACATCTTATCCCCTATCCAAAGGGGGTGTTACATCATGAGGGGGCCTAATGTTCAGAACGCCAGGTGTCTGCACGGAGATTGTGCATGGGGGGTCTTAGTGGCCGGACCCCTGCGCTCAGACATCTTATCCCCTATTTTTTGGTTAGGGGATAACATGTCTAGCAATGGAGTGTCCCTTTAACCCCTTAAGGACCAGGCCCATTTTGGCCTTAAGGACCAGACCAATTTTATTTTTGCATTTTCGTTTTTTCCTCCTCGCCTTCTAAAAATCATAACTCTCTTATATTTCCGTCCACAGACCCATATGAGGGCTTGTTTTTTGCGTCACCAATTGTACTTTGTAATTACATCACTTATTTTACCATAAAATGTACGGCGCAACCAAACAAATATTATTTATGTGGGAAAATTGAAAAGAAAACTGCAATTTAGCAAATTTTGGAAAGTTTTGTTTTCATACTGTACACTCTCCGGTAAAAATGACATGTTTTCTTTATTCTGTGGGTCAATACAATTAAAATGATACCCATTTTATATGCTTTTCTATAATTGTACCGCTTAAAAAAAATCTCAAACGATTTTAACAAAATTAGTATGTTTGAAATTGTCCTATTTTGACTACCTATAAATTTCAAATTTTTCCGTATATGGGGCAATATGAGGGCTCATTTTTTGCGCCATGATCTTTAGTTTTTATGAGTACCACTTTTGCTTAGGTTTTACTTTTTATGAATTTTGTATAAATTTTTTTTGGAATAAAATGTGACAAAAAAGCAGCAATTGTGGACTTTTTTTTTTATTTTTTTACGTTTACGCCGTTCCCCATACGGGATGCTTGACAATATATTTTAATAGTCCAGACTTTTACGCATGCGGCGATACCAAATATGTGTAGTAAATATTTTTTTTACGCTTTTTTTTTGTTAAAATGGGAAAACGGACGTTTTACTTTTTTATTGGGGGAGGGGATTTTTAACATTTTTTTTTATTTTACATTCTTTTACATTTTTTTTTTTTTTACACTTTTTATGTCCCCATAGGGGACTATTCATTGCAATCAGTTGATTGCTAATACTGTGCAGTGCTATGTATAGGACACAGCACTGCTCAGTATTATCCTCAGTATTATCGGTGATCTTCTGCTCTGGTCTGCTCGATCTCAGACCAGAGCAGAAGACCCCGGGAGGCGGCCGGAGCCAGGTGAGGGGACCTCCGTCCGTCATGCTGGATGATCGGATCCCCGCTGTAGCGCCGCGGGCGATCATCCATTCAAAGTACCGCAATATGTGTTGATCACGGCATCGGAGGGGTTAATGGCGGACATCCGCGCAATCGCGGATGTCCGCCATTACTGGTGGGTCCCTGGCTGCTGATAGCAGCCGGGACCTGCTGGGCATGACGCAAGCACCGCTCCGGTGCTTGCGATCATGTCGGAGCGTAAATGTACGTCATGGTGCGTTAAGTACCACGTCACCATGAAGTCCATTTACGTCCATTGTCGTTAAGGGGTTAATTACTTAAGTGACCTTATGTTGGATAACCTCTTTAAGTTGATTTCCGTTCAACAGGATAAGTAGTGTACTTAGAGACTCCACCAGTATAATAGTGAGTACAGCTCTTGAGTATAATACATGATGTATCTTAGGATCAGTAGAGGGAATGTAGAGAGTGCAGCCTTTGAGTACAATACAGAATGTTACTGGAACAGTACAGAAGAAGAGATTAGATAATTTTCTAGATCTCCATATTTGGATAGCATTGTTCGAGACTTCATTTTACTTGGCATTTGGCCCAAAAAGATCAGTGTAATTCAGAGAGGCTCTTGTTCAACTTCTCCTCTCTTGCAAATAAATAAATGTTCCCTCTCGGAGACCGGAACAAGGCGATATACTCATGTAGTGGACAGGAACAAGGACTTACTTGTAGACTTAGGTATAAGATATGTGGCCTATGTGTAGGTATGCCAAGCAATATCAAACCTCCAAGTTTACTTGTCTCCTCAGTTAGAGCAGGGCTGAGGGACATGTGGTACCGGCAATAGCCAGGCCTAAACGAGTTGTACCAGGTTGAGGTCCTCCCCTCTTCTGCATAGAAAGGTTCCACTAAGGACTTTCTCCTGCAATCATTGGCCAGGAGTAACTGTGTACAGTATATGGCATTATGTTAAATGTTAACCCTTTATATTTCACAAGACCATTGTGCATGCATTAAAGGAGGTGCAATGCAAAACACTCCAGTACCTGATACACATTTTCTGCATTAAGCAAAGCTTTAGACTTTCAGCCATTTGACAGCTTTCTTAGGATGGCAGATAGCACAGTTGTACTGGGACCTTACATATGGAACCTTTTTCTGTTTATGGTCGTATTGAGATAAATTTTGACTTTCACTGGCTTTTTTGTTGGAATAGGGGTTAGAAAAGAGTACATGACTATTTTCAATCCACCCCCCCTCCCCCTCTCCTTGTATAGAGGTTCTCTTTAGTATTGCAGCTCAAGTGAATAAGACTTAGGTGCAATACCTGACACAGCCTAAAGACAAGTGTGGCGCTGTTTCTAGAAAAAAACAACCATGTTTTTCCAATTGTCTGTCAGGCGCAGCATTGTTATTATCACTCTTCTGCCAGTCCTATTATTATTTGTGTGGAGTCCCAGTCTCAGTCTAGCAGAATATCAAAGTGCAAATTACTGTCCGCACTGGTATATTGCTGAGATGTTACTTTGGAGCGGAGCGAAAGCGTACATATGTTAAACTCACATCAGTAATAAAGATTAAGTAGAAGTTAATGGCGTCCCAGTCATGCTTGTGAAGGTAATCTCTTTTCTGAAAATTCAAAATTAGATTTGGAGGATCGAAGCAAACAGGGGGCGAGACTTTGGCGTAATATTTTAATCAAATTGTCATGAATGAGTGGATACAATTAAGAATTCTGTCAGTCACAGAGCTGAGCCCCTTTTGGTAGTCAGATGTTTTGAAGGATGCACTGGGGCATCGTGGGTACAGATTAAACCTGACCTTTCTCAGGACCTCCATTTTTGACCCTCTAGCTGTCATATGGCTACTTTGTGGCAGAAGGGCAAACAAAGGGCTTTATTTTCACCAAGTCGGGCATGGTAAGCACCCTTCTGGGGTCATTTAGGGTAATAAATAAAAATAAGTGCCCTCTCAATAAACTGTATCAGACATGTGAAGAATACAAGTGGGACAATATAAAACAGCATGGAATGAGAATAGCATAATAATAATAATAATTTAAAAAAGTTATAATTAAAAGAAATTAAGAAAAATTAAAGAAAAGTATTAATAAAATATAATAATAATGATACAAAAATAATATAAAAAAGAATAATCATAAAAATATAAAATAAGTAATAATAATAATTATAATAATAACATAAAGGATAATAATAATGATATTAATTACAAAAATAATAAATAAATATATAATAATGAAAATATAATATATAATGAAAAAACTATAATAGCCATAAAAGAATAAAAAAAAGATAGTAATATAATCTTCATTATGATAAAAAATATTAATAATTTATAACATTTTACATAAAAAATAACCATAATTTATGAGCTAATAAAAGAAACGTACTTATCATAGAAATAGTAATATAGTAATAATTATAATTATTAATTAAGTGATATATATATATATATATATGCATAAAACACTTAATCAATAATTAACCTGAGATTAAAATTTATTTGATAAAAAGTTAGAAATTTGAGCCACGATTTTTTCAAAGTCAAAATTTATAAAATAAAGGAAGTTAAATAAATACTCCACTTCCAAAGAAATAATAATAGTACTGTCACAATGGACAATATTGTTATAAAATTGTTCAAAAAATGGTAAATATATATATATATATATATTTATTTAATTTCATCCAACGCCAAGTGAAGATCTCTAAAATCCCAGTGATTTGCATTTACCAATCTCCAGAAGGCGCTGGGCTATAGCAGCGGGATTAATAGTATATATAGTGAAATTTTAGTGTTGCAGAAAATATTATATATGAATATTAATAGTCTGGATATTACGTGCAGACATATTTTTTGTCACTTCATTACTTGTACACGGCGGAATCCTTCTATATCCCTGCGATTTCAAAAGGCCCCTTTTTTTCCGTGACAGTGATCACAGATATCTTGTTTTAATATTTCCTTTAATACGATGAAAGTGCAAGCAAGTTATACAAATGCAGCACTCGGTAGAAGTGCACTGTGGGTGCCCTTTACAGTACAGAGAGACCTAATTATATTTTAACACTGCATTTATCCACTTGCCTGGGGAATTATTTTAAATACACTGACAGACCTTTGGTGCGGTGACATCACAGATATTCCTTTTTGAATAAAAAAAAAAAAAAATTGAAAAAATAAAATAAAAAACATAAACCTTCTGTTAATTTTGCCGTACAGAAATCTGGATTAACAACATCGAACCAAAGTGTTAAACACGTACAGGGGGAGAAAAAAAAAAAAAAAAACTATTGCACTCCAGGGGTTGAAACGAATATGCATCAAAATGCTTGGCATTTAATTTTTTTTTTTCTTTGGGAATTTAGCCAGTGAAATATAGCTGCCAGTGTCTCAGGCCTGCGTGTGTTCTTCTGCAATATGCTCTCGATCAATCAGATTTGCATAACTAAACTGTCTACAATCCTGCTCGGCTGCCCAGGTGCAGAGACATTTGCATATAGAACAGCGAGGAGGTCCCTAGAGTCTCCTCAGACTCCAGTGACTGCTGAGCCCGCAGTCCACACAGCCCTAGAAATGAAATTGGAATGACAAAAAAATGGTAGCACTAGTCTGCAAGGGAGAAATATGTGCACTGTGTTTCCCAGACTATGCAGATGCCACAGGACACCGGAACAACGACAAAAAAATAAAATAAATATATATATATATATCACTTTTCGCGAATATAACGGTATATTTCATATACGGCCCTGTAGCTGGTGCAAAATATCTTGTATATTTGGGAAGTACTGTCAAAAATTTCAAAAAATTTCCAACAGTTTTGTTTACTTGTCCTTATCTTCCCTTATTTTTCAGATTTTCAATCAAATTATTGTTGTGTTCTGATGTTTAGGCCTCAAGACTAAGGCTTGGTTCAGACTACGGAATTTCCGCCTGCAATTTCGCTTTGAAATTGCAGGCGGAAATTCCGCTTGCTAAAATGTATAGTGTAGTGAATGGGTTTCCGTTCACAAATTCACACTTCGGAATTTGTGAAGAGGAATTTGTGAACGGAAAATCCGCTTGGAAATTTCGGCCTGAAGAAAGGCGTTGCTCTTTCTTCAGGCGGAAATCCGCGCGGAGCACATTGCAGTCTATTGGAGCCTGCAGTGTCCGCGTGGTGATAGCGCTGACTGATTCAGTCAGCGCTAGTGTTGAGCGGCATAGGCCATATTCGAATTTGCGATATTTCGCGTATATACGGACAAATATTCGGCATATGTTCGCTAAATTCGCATATTCGTAATATTCACATTTTATTTTCGCGTAAACGAAAATTAGCATATACGAAAATTTGTGTATGCGAAAATTAGCATATGCCAAAACTAGCATATACAAAATTAACGTGCAAATTTTCGCAAATACGAAAAGTTGACTATGACTATTTTCGCATATGCGAATTTCGTTCGCATATGCGAATTTTAGCATATACGAATTATCTACATGCGTTTGTTTGCATATGCGAAAATAAACCGCAAATATACGAATTTAGCGAATATTCATCATATATTCGCTAAATCCGTACATTCGTAATAATCACGTTGTATTTTCGCATATGCGAAAATTTGCATATGCAAATTTCCACACATGCGAAAATTTGCACGCCAGTCTCACACAGTAGTATTAGAGCCCTCTTACACCACACAAGCTGGAAGCAGAGAGGGATGATCACTGTGATATGTACTGTGAAAAAAACCCGAATATTCGTAATTACGAATATATAGTGCTATATTTGCGAATATTCGCAAGCAACGCTAGTCAGCGCTGGCCGCACTCGGAATCTCTGGGTGGAAATTTTCTGCCTGGAGATACCGTAGTGTGAACCTAGCCTTGGGCTCGATTCCGCTTTGAAATTGCACTCAGAAATTTTGCTTAAATGTACATGCGAGTCAACAGGTTTTCCGTGCACCCATTCACACTTCGGAATTTTTGAAGAGGAATTTGTGAGCGGAATTTCCGCTTTCAAATTTCCGCCTGAAGAATTCCATTGACTTGATTTGAAGGCAAATTTTTACCCAACGCGGAATGGAGGCAGATTGACTGAAAATAGGCTAAGGCTAGGTTCACACTGTGGAATTTCTGGGCAGAATTTCTGCCGGCGCCACTAGGACCGAGCGGACTCCATTGCCGTCCCCATAGATGGCAATGCATTTCTGGGCAGATCTTCCAAAAGATCCACCTAGAAATATATTGCAGTCTATGGGGGCAGCAATGCAGTCTGCTCGGTCCTAGCGCCGCCGGCTCAATCTCTGGCAGAAATTCTGCCCAGAAATTCTAAAGTGTGAACCCAGCCTCACTCTACCAAACTTTTGCAAGCAGACAGGTGGAATTTTAGTAGTGTCTATTCACACGGCAGAATTTACACTAGCGGAATTCTGCTTGCGGAATTCGGCCTCAAATTGAAGCCCGTAGACTTCTATGGGACTCCGCACTCCCATTCACACTTCTGAATTTCCACTTGTAGAATCCTGCAACCGGAAATTCTGAAGTGTGAATGGGAGTGTGGAATCCCATGGAAGTTTATGGGCTTTAATTGGTTTATATTCTCTGTGCTACCATCCCTGGTGGATAATATGTAAGCGTAAAAGAGGCAGGTCACATGATCCTTCCCACACAGGCTCCTGCTAGAAGCTACTTGAAAATTCTGCATGAGGAGTTCCCAAACCCAACCATCTATTCCCAGAAGCCTGAAACAATCTAATCAGTTTAAGCCTGGCTTTGACCAGTGAAGAAGCTTCTCTCTACCAGCTGGCCTGCTATACATAATATTACGGAATAGAAACAGCTTCAACAGGGATAGGCCAAGTGACAGGTGCCGAATGGATCAAACCAGGATAAAAGTGAAAAGGAAAACTTTAATGGACCAGCATGCAACGCATTTCCCGGCTCACAGGCCCCTTCGTAGAAGCGGCCTGTGAGCCGGGAAACACGTTGCATGCCGGTCCGTTAAAGTTTTCCTTTCACTTTTATCTTGGTTTGATCCATTGGGCGCCTGACATTCCGCCTATCCCTGTTGAAGCTGTTTCTATTCCGTGCTCATTTGCCTGGGCAGGAGGGCTGCAGAAGGATCCTATGATTTCCCCACTCTTTTTCATTGATGTGTATGGTATGCAAAACCAACGGGGGTAAGAGCAAACTATTCCCTAGTCATTTCCCCCTGTGCAAGAAAATATTACACCATGGAGCGCTCCTTCCATTTATTTCATACGTAATGTTAGTTAGTCCTAGTCTTTGCCAGTAAAAGCATTTCAAGTCTTCCTCAAGTGTAGTCAACCTAGATCACTTATGCTGAATCTTCCTACATCACGTGAAGTAAATATACAACCGCAAGCTATAACCAATCCATGCTGAACAGATGTCATCTAAAACTTGTATTCTGCCTTCGAGAGGGAGAGAAGTACCAAAAGTCATAGGGGAGAGGAAGGGAACAGGTGCCCTCCTGAAACTACTGAACCCCTAGGGGGCTGCTGTCCGGAGCCAGTGCTATCTGACTTCCTTGCCATGAATCTTGCCACCCTGCGCCCTGCTATGTGGAATTGTAGTTCACCAAACCTTGAGTAACTAAAATCTTCTAAACAGTCTAACTTACCACGGGGAGCCAACCTGTGAAAATCCCTTTCCAACAGAGTATATAAATATAATGGACTGTAACTTTAAGTTACCACCATAGAGATTTTTTAAGCATGTCTTCAAAAGCTACCGAGGGGAATACTACCTCAAAAGCTACCATGGGGAATACTACCTCAAAAGCTACCGAAAGCTAAAGTCTGTGTAAACTACCTTTATCCTTTGCCTTAAAGAGACTTCATCCTGTGTTTATTGCACAGAGAATGTTACTTCAGGAAAGTTACTGTTTATTTTTCAAGTTCACAACCATGTTATATGATAATTATTGTCACGATGCCGGCTGGCAGGAGGTGGATCCTCTGTGCCAGAGAGGGATTGCGAGGACCGTGCTAGTGGACCGGTTCTAAGACACTACTGGTTTTCACCAGAGCCCGCCGCAAAGCGGGATGGTCTTGCTGCGGCGGTAGTGACCAGGTCGTATCCACTAGCAACGGCACCTCTCTGGCTGCTGAAGATAGGCGAGGTACAGGGGAGTAGGCAGAAGCAAAGTCGGACGTAGCAGAAGGTCGGGGGCAGGCGGCAAGGTTCGTAGTCAGGGGAGATAGCAATAGTTCTGGTACACAGGGTATAAACACACAAAGAACGCTTTCACTGGCACTAAGGCAACAAGATCCGGCAAGGGAGTGCAAGGGAGGAGACTAGATATAAGCAGGGAACAGGTGGGAACCAATTAAGCTAATTGGGCCAGGCACCAATCATTGGTGCACTGGCCCTTTAAGTCTCAGGGAGCTGGCGCGCGCGCGCCCTAGAGAGCGGAGCCGCGCGCGCCAGCACATGACCGCAGGAGACGGGAACGGGTAAGTGACCTGGGATGCGACTCGCAAGCGGGCGCGTCCCGCTGTGCGAATCGCATCCCCAACGGCCATGGCAGAGCAGCGCTCCCGGTCAGCGCTGACCGGGGAGCTGCAGGGAGAAGGACGCCGTGAGCGCTCCGGGGAGGAGCGGGGACCCGGAGCGCTAGGCGTAACAGTACCCCCCCCCTTAGGTCTCCCCTTCTCTTTATCGGGTAACTGCCTCCCCTGGGATGAGGACACCGGGAAAGGATGGAGGGATTCCTCAACGGCAGGCAGAACCGCAGGAGTAGGAATGGGGAGAGAGGGCAGAGGGCGGGACCTGGCACGGGGCAGTGTGACACCAGGACGAGGGCCATGAGGGGACACAGAAGCTTGCCTGATGGAACTGGGAGGGGGGGAGGGGCATTTCCTGTGGCAGGCAGAGTCCTTAATGACCTTAGGGGGACCAGATACAGGAGGAACCACAGAGTTACGGCAAGGGTTACTGGGAACCGGTTTTAGACAGTTCTTGGAACAAGAGGACCCCCAACTCTTGATCTCCCCAGTGGACCAATCCAGGGTTGGGGAATGAAGTTGAAGCCAGGGAAGTCCAAGGAGAATTTCCGAGGTGCAATTGGGGAGGACCAAAAGTTCAATCCTCTCGTGGTGAGATCCGATGCTCATAAGAAGGGGCTCCGTGCGGAAACGTATGGTACAGTCCACCCTGGCTCCGTTGACCGCGGAAATGTGGAGTGGCTTGACAAGACGGGTCACCGGAATCCGGAATTTATTCACAAAGGAGTCCCGAATAAAATTCCCAGAAGCTCCAGAGTCCAGGCAGGCCACGGCTGAGAGGGGAGAGCTGGCTGAAGTGGAAATCCGAACAGGTACCGTGAGACGTGGAGAAGCCGACTTGGCATCAAGAGACGCCACACCCACGAGAGCTGAGTGCGAGCGTGCGTTTCCCAGACGTGGAGGACGGATTGGGCAATCCACCAGAAAATGTTCAGTACTGGCACAGTACAAACAAAGATTCTCTTCCTTACGGCGATTCCTCTCTTCCAGGGTCAGGCGAGACCGATCCACTTGCATGGCCTCCTCGGCGGGAGGCCTAGGCGCAGATTGCAGTGGAGACTGTGGGAGAGGTGTCCAGAGATCTAAGTCCTTTTCCTGGCGGAGCTCTTGATGCCTCTCAGAAAAACGCATGTCAATGCGAGTGGCTAGATGAATGAGTTCATGCAGGTTAGCAGGAGTCTCTCGTGCGGCCAGAACATCCTTAATGTTGCTGGATAGGCCTTTTTTAAAGGTCGCGCAGAGAGCCTCATTATTCCAGGATAGTTCAGAAGCAAGAGTACGGAATTGTATGGCGTACTCGCCAACGGAGGAATTACCCTGGACCAGGTTCAGCAGGGCAGTCTCAGCAGAAGAGGCTCGGGCAGGTTCCTCAAAGACACTTCGAATTTCCGAGAAGAAGGAGTGTACAGAGGCAGTGACAGGGTCATCGCGGTCCCAGAGCGGTGTGGCCCATGACAGGGCTTTTCCAGACAGAAGGCTGACTACGAAAGCCACCTTAGACCTTTCAGTAGGAAACTGATCCGACATCATCTCCAGATGCAGGGAACATTGGGAAAGGAAGCCACGGCAAAACTTAGAGTCCCCATTAAATTTGTCCGGCAAAGACAGGCGGAGGCTAGGAGTGGCCACTCGCTGCGGAAGAGGTGCAGGAGCTGGCGGAGGAGATGGTTGCTGCTGCTGTAGCTGAGACTGAATCTGCTGTAGCTGCGACTGGAGTTGCTGAGTCATGGTGGTCAAGTACGACAGCTGGTGATCTTGTTGGGCAATCTGTCGGGCTTGCTGGGCGACCAGTGTGGGGAGGTCGGCGACAACAGGCAGAGGAACTTCAGCGGGATCCATGGCCGGATCTACTGTCACGATGCCGGCTGGCAGGAGGTGGATCCTCTGTGCCAGAGAGGGATTGCGAGGACCGTGCTAGTGGACCGGTTCTAAGACACTACTGGTTTTCACCAGAGCCCGCCGCAAAGCGGGATGGTCTTGCTGCGGCGGTAGTGACCAGGTCGTATCCACTAGCAACGGCACCTCTCTGGCTGCTGAAGATAGGCGAGGTACAGGGGAGTAGGCAGAAGCAAAGTCGGACGTAGCAGAAGGTCGGGGGCAGGCGGCAAGGTTCGTAGTCAGGGGAGATAGCAATAGTTCTGGTACACAGGGTATAAACACACAAAGAACGCTTTCACTGGCACTAAGGCAACAAGATCCGGCAAGGGAGTGCAAGGGAGGAGACTAGATATAAGCAGGGAACAGGTGGGAACCAATTAAGCTAATTGGGCCAGGCACCAATCATTGGTGCACTGGCCCTTTAAGTCTCAGGGAGCTGGCGCGCGCGCGCCCTAGAGAGCGGAGCCGCGCGCGCCAGCACATGACCGCAGGAGACGGGAACGGGTAAGTGACCTGGGATGCGACTCGCAAGCGGGCGCGTCCCGCTGTGCGAATCGCATCCCCAACGGCCATGGCAGAGCAGCGCTCCCGGTCAGCGCTGACCGGGGAGCTGCAGGGAGAAGGACGCCGTGAGCGCTCCGGGGAGGAGCGGGGACCCGGAGCGCTAGGCGTAACAATTATGTGCACTAACATTACGGGCACAACTGCACGCAGACACTACAACTATAGGAGTGCCCATAAGGAAGGTACCAGGATTCAGCTATTGCCCTCTCACTACTGTGATGTCACCAATGCTGCCCAATGAACTAAAACTCCCAGCTAGGCATATCCCATGTGATTGTGACAATTGTATTATGGTAATTTCCAATGGTTAGTCATATTTAGAGATGTAGTGTTCTATATATAGAGTACAATAGAATTATATTTTGGTCACATTTAGTGTCTGGTCATGTTGGATGATGTAGTATTCTACACCTTACCATGGTGTGCTACACAGATAGTATGCACAGAAGCCGGGCTCACTCTCCATTGTAGATATATGTAGGTACATTAGGTACAGTAAGTGGTGATGCACACAGCACTATGTGTATTGCCAGGCTCCTGTTGGGAGAAAGAGGATTGTCTTTATGGAATATAATAGAGCAGTATTAGGGTCATGTCTAGTGGCCAAGAAGTTGGGAGTAGGGTGTTGTGTCTTTTGTATAGAGTATGATGGGCAAAAATCTACCCAAGGTACTGGATGTTTAGTGCTTTGGGTGACCCTCTGTAGGGGATGGCATGGGCACATGTCCTCCCAGCATACACTCCACAATTCCCCTCCTTTGTCCACCCTCAAACCTAGATTGGGCATATGGAGTAGTGAGCATGACTTGAATAACGCACCACTTACCACTCCCTCAGCATCTTCTGTGGGTCCATTGTGTGTTCTGTGTCTGATTAGTATTTTATTAATGTGTACAGTCTGTAGTGTATTGCGTGTGAGGTATCTGGCCAGTATGGTCACTGTAACAGCAACAGTATAGAGGTATAATTCAACAACACTATTTAGGTGTTATTCAGTAACTGTATGGCGGTGCTGTTTAGTCAATGTATAGGAGTGTTATCCAGGTATTGTGTGGTGGAATAATCCAGCCACATTATTGTTGTTTTATGCAGTCACATTGTGGTGGTGTTATTTAGTCGTGTTATGGTAATGGAATCCAGTCATAACATTGGGCTGTTATTTAGTAAAGTAAAGTAGTATTTTCTTTTTATGGTGTTCAGCCATGGTATTAGCATTTTAGCCATGGAACTGTGGTATTATTAAGTGACAGTATGGTAGTATTATCTGTTTATGGTGTTATGGGGTTATCCAGTTATGGTATAGTGGTGTTATCTGTTCCTGGTATAATGGTTTTATCCAGTCACAATATTGTGTTTTTACACAGTCACACTATCGTGGTGTTATTTAGTCATGGTGTGGCGATGGAATCCAGACATGGCATGAGGTGTTATTTAATAACAGTAGGGTGGAATTATCCAGTCATGGTATATAGGTTTATGTCATGGTATTGTGGTGTTATTCCATCATGGTATAGTGGTGTTGTCTGTTCATGGTATGATGGTGTTATCCAGTCATGGTAAGATAGTTATTTAGACATGGTGGTGTTATCCAGTCACCTTTGTTACACATTGACCAATTATTATTTTATTTCCTTAGAAACGGGTGTGAATGGGAATGGAGGTGTATCCAGGCTTAGTGCCTAGGACAGTGTCATCTGTAAATACGGCTCTGATTGTAGAGTTGTATTATGGTCATTTCCAGTGGTCGGGTCATTATGGGAAGTGTATTGTTCTATGTATAGATTGCACTCACAACCTATTACGCAGCGCCAGAAAGTCCAACAAGTATAGGGGTTGTATTCTCTCTTCAGCTTAGCGCCATTGCACCTTCCATACTAATATAATTTGCATGATGTCTGTTTATTATCCCTTGTATATACCATTTTTTGATTATTGTATTGTTATACTGACGGTATTACCTCAAGAGTGTCCTTTAGCAGTTGCTGTGTTCATCCTATTTTATGTTTCGCACAGTTTTTTAGGTCCCTTTTACTTTCATGACATTTGTGGCCCCTTGTAACAATTCTTTGTAGGTTTGTATGTATAGATTATAGAAGAATTGTGTGTTTGTTTACTGGTCAGTAGTGTTGAGCGGCATAGGCCATATTCGAATTTGCGATATTTCGCGTATATATTGACGAATATTTGCCATATAATCGCTAAATTCGCTTATTCGTAATATTCGCATTTATTTCAGCATATGAAAAAAAAGACGCATATACGAAAAGTAACATGTGCGAATATTCGCATATACGAAGCTTAGCACTAGTGTTGAGCGGCATAGGCCATATTCGAATTCGCGAATATTCGCGAATATATGGACGAATATTCGTCATATTCGCGAATATTCGTAATAAGTTTTATTTTCGCATATACGAAATATCCGCGTGTGCGAAAATTAACATATACGAAAATTTACATAGCAAAAAATTAACACAAGCGAAAATTCGCGTATGCGAACATTTGCATATGCAAATTTTCGTATATGCGAATATTCGCTTGTGTTAATTTTTTGCTATGTAAATTTTCGTATATGTTAATTTTCGCACACGCGAATATTTCGCATATGCGAAAATAAAACTTATTACGAATATTCGCGAATATGACGAATATTCGTCCATATATTCGCGAATATTCGCGAATTCGAATATGGCCTATGCCGCTCAACACTAGTCTTGTGATTGAAAGGGTATTCCGGTGGAAAACATTATTATTATTTTTTTTTTAAATCAACTGGTGCCAGAAAGTTAAATAGATTTGTAATTACTTCTATAAAAAAAATCTTTGCCCTTCCAGTGCTTATTAGCCGCTGTATGTTACAGAGGAAATTATTTTCTTTTTGAATTTATTTTTTGTCTTGTCCACAGTGCTCTCTGCTGACTCCTGATGCCCGTATCAGAAACTGTCCAGAGCAGGAGAAAATCCCCATAGCAAACCTATGCTGCTCTGGACAGTTCCTGACAGGGACAGAGGTGTCAGGAGAGAGCACTTTGGACAAGAAAAAAAGAAATTCAAAAAGAAAAGAATTTCCTCTGTAGCATACAGCTACTAAAAAGTACTGAAAGGATTAAGATTTTAAATAGAAGTAATTTACAAATCTGTTTAATTTTCTGGCACCAGTTCATTTAAAAAAAAAAAAGTTTTTCACAGGAGTACCCCTTTAATATGTTAGTGGTTGTAGTGTTCTTTGCATAAAATATAATTAATTAATTATGCTCATGTTCAGTTGTTGGTGCATGTTGGGGGGTCTATAAAGAGAATGAAATATAACTCTATTAGAGTGATATCCAGTAGTGCGTCATGTTGGGGGTTGTAGTGCTCTATGTACAGTTGTTGGCACATGTTCGGGTCTATAGGGAGAGTAGAATATAGCTCTATTAGGCTTAATTACCACTTGTTTTTTCTTGTGTGTTTTTCCCCAAAAATTGCCAAAACGGCTCCCATGGCAGCCAGATATTAGCTGTAAATCGATGAGAAATCGCTAAATTCTTTTTCCACTTAGCGTTTTTTCACTCTTTTTTGGCGTTTTTCAGCTCCTTGGCGGTTTTGCAAAGTCTCAGCATGTTGAGCCTATGGCATTTTTCCCCCTGAAATCGTTGTATTTTTCTCCCACAGAAGTCTATGGGAGTAAAAAAACACCAAGAAAAACGACATGTGGGTTTTAACTTTGGCGTTTTTGCAGGCATTTTTTTTATTCTTTTTTGGACTTCAGTGATCCAAAAAAGTGATGGAGATACCTTTTTTAATAAAATTTCGTAGGGTACCATTAAAAAAAAATATATATAATAATAAAAAAGATACAGTAGTGATGGAAAAAATTGTATTTAATGAAATGTATCTTTTTTATAACAAAATTTTTATACATTTTTAACCAAAGATCAATTTATGTGGGTCGGCAGGGCACTAAAAATGTAGCCGACAATAATAAACATGTAGTGTGTGTGTTTTTCACTTTTTTTTCTTTATTTCATTTTTTAGGTAGTACTACTCCCAGCATGGAACACACTGTTCCATGATGGGAGTAGTAGTACCTGTAATAATTGACAGATCATCCCAGGTGTCACTTCTTACATCCATTGCGATCCTCCTGTATAATGTATAGATGCAGCCGGCCGTTCTTCTATGGTCTCTTGCACTGCCGTATATATACACCTATTCATATTTTCCGCAGAGCTGTGATTGGTCAGATGGTTCCAGTCAATAACAACTCTCTGTGGGAAATATGAATAAGTGTATATATACGTCAGTGCAGGGGATCATAGACGTGTGGCCAGCCGCATCTAAACATTATACAGGAGGATCATAGCTGTGATCTGTCCTTAACTGCAGGTACTACTGCTCCCAACATGGAGCACACTCTGCTCCATGCTGGGAGCTGTAGTACCTGCATTAATAGACAGATCCCTGCAATCTGTCTATTAATGCAAGTACTACAGCTCCCAGCATGGAGCAGAGTGTGCTCCATGTTGGGAGCAGTAGTACATACAGTTAAAGGAGATCTGTAGTGCTCTGAATTTTATCGATAGGGGATACATTTTAGATCGCAGGGGGTCCGAGCACTGGGGCCCCCCGTGATCTCCTGCATGGGGCCATGGCAATGTACAGGAAAGGGGGCGTTCCGTCCCATAGAGATACATGGAGGGGGCTTGCCGGCTGCTGCGTCATGCGGGGATGGAACACCCCCTTTCCAAGTTCAGAGCACTACAGATCTCCTTTAAGGACAGATCACAACGGGTGTCACTCCTGACACCCACTTCGATCGTCCTTCATCCTTCATCCCTAAGATGCGGAGCGGCTTTCTCCTTCGCTCGCATCTCTGCTCTGTACTCCGGCCGGCCACTCACTTATTCATATTTCCCGCTGAGAGCGGGGATTAGCTGCCACCATTCGGCCAATCACCATTCTGGGTGGAAAATATGAATGAGTGAGAGGAATTTCTATTCACATCACTGGCCGGCCCAGAGTATAATGCAGAGATGCGAGCGCTGTATAGAGCCGCTCCGCATCTCTGCTATATTATGGACGATCACATCAGGTGTCAGGAGGGACGCCTGGGGCGCTCTGTCTATTAGAGCAGGAACTACTACTCCAATCATGGAACAGTGTGTTCCAGGCTGGGAGTAGTAGTACCACCTAAAAAACAAAAAGAAAAAAAAAGTGGAAGACACACACACTACATTTTTATTATTGTCAGCTACATTTTTAGTGCCCTGCCTGCCCACATAAATTGATCCTTGTTTAAAAATGTATAAAAATTTCCTTTTCCTTTTTTTTTTTTTTTTGGGTACCCAACAAATTATGAAAAAACATCAAAGGGGCCAACAATGCAATTTCCACTCAAAGGCAAAAATCGCCAGGGAAAACAAAAGGAAAAAAACGCCAAATACAGGAAAATGGTGTGGCGTTTTTTCTTGTAGGCCGCAAAAAAAAAAAAAAAAAAAAAACAAGTGAAAACTTAGCATTATTGTGATATCCAGTGGTCAGTCATGTTGGGGGTTGTAGTGTTCTATGTATAAAGTATAATAGAATTGTATAATGATCACTTCCAGTGGTCATTATATTGGGGGTAGTAGTGTTCTATGTATAAAGTATACCAGAATTGTATTATCATCACGTCTAGTGGTCATTACATTGGGGGTTGTAGTATTCAATGTATAAAGTATAATAAAATTGTATAATGATCACGTCCAGTGGTCATTATATTGGGGGTAGTAGTGTTCTATGTATAAACATATAACAGATTGCAATTATGATCATGTCTAGTGTTCCTATATTAGTGGTCATAATCTTCTATGTACAGTATAAAGTATAATAGACTGACATTTGATCATATCTAGTGTTCACATGTTAGAGATTGTAGTGTTCTAAGTATAAAGTATACTAGAATTGTATTATCATCATTAGTGTTGAGCGGCATAGGCCATATTCGAATTCGCGAATATTCGCGAATATATGGACGGATATTCGTCATATATTCGCGAATATTCGCATATTCGTTATATTCTCGTTTTATTTTCGCATATGCGTAAATTCGCGTATGCGAAAATTAACATATAGAAATTAGCATACTCGGAAATTCGCATATGCGTAAATTAGCATATGCTAATTTTCGTATATGCGAATTTTCGCGCGCCAGTCTCACACGGTAGTGTTAGAGCCTTTTTCACACCACACAAGCTGGAAGCAGAAAGGGATGATCACTGTGATGTGTACTGTGAAGAAAAAAAAAATAATAATAATAATAAAAAAAACGAATATTCGTAATTACGAATATATAGCGCTATATTCGCGAAATTCGCGAATTGCGAATATTCGCGAGCAACACTGATCATCATCACGTCTGGTGGTCATTACATTGGGGGTTGTAGAATTTTATGTATAAAGTATAATAGAATTGTATTATCATCACGTCTTGTGGTCATTATATTGGGGGTTGTAGTATTCTATGTATAAAGTATAATAGAATTGTATTATCATCACGTCTAGTGGTCATTATATTGGGGGTTGTAGTATTCAATGTATAAAGTATAATAGAATTGTATTATCATCACGTTTTGTGGTCATTATATTGGGGGTTGTAGTATTCTATGTATAAAGTATAATAAAATTGTATTATCATCACGTCTAGTGGTCATTATATTGGGGGTTGTAGTATTCTATGTATAAAGTATAATAGAATTGTATTATCATCACGTCTTGTGGTCATTATATTGGGGGTTGTAGTATTCTATGTATAAAGTATAATAGACTTGTATTATCATCACGTCTAGTGGTCATTATATTGGGGGTTGTAGTATTCTATGTATAAAGTATAATAGAATTGTATTATCATCACGTTTTGTGGTCATTATATTGGGGGTTGTAGTATTCTATGTATAAAGTATAATAAAATTGTATTATCATCACGTCTAGTGGTCATTATATTGGGGGTTGTAGTATTCTATGTATAAAGTATAATAGACTTGTATTATCATCACGTCTAGTGGTCATTATATTGGGGGTTGTAGTATTCAATGTATAAAGTATAATAAAATTGTATTATCATCACGTCTAGTGGTCATTATATTGGGGGTTGTAGTATTCAATGTATAAAGTATAATAAAATTGTATTATCATCACGTCTAGTGGTCATTATATTGGGGGTTGTAGTATTCTATGTATAAAGTATAATAGACTTGTATTATCATCACGTCTAGTGGTCATTATATTGGGGGTTGTAGTATTCTATGTATAAAGTATACCAGAATTGTATTATAGTCAGTTCCAGCGGTCAGGTCCTGTCCTATTGCACTTTACCTGTATGTTTTCTGTATACACTGATATAAGCAGCTTTTAGTAACCGGGCCTTTATTCTTCAGAGCCTGGAGAACATAACCGCATTATTCCTCTGCTTGTTTAATAATCCATAATACAAGCTCAAAATAAAAGGTATCGGTAACTTGCAGAAATCCACACTGCGTTTTTTTATTTTTTTCCCCCGACAAAGATATTATATTTTTCTCATCAATCTTGGTGGCCTTTGCGATACTTTCCCAATGCCGCAGGTATCATTAAAATCCATATATGTCATTGTGTTGTAAAAATTGTTTAATACTTTTTTTTTTTTTTTTGCAGAAATCTCTTTTAAGTGAAAGTCACGGATAGATTTCCTGTCGTTGGCTCGCAGGAATACTCATCTTTGGCTGGTCTAATGAAAACTGTCAGTCTTACATCCATAGCACATTATTACTAATGCAGGAGCGCTAGACAAATCTCCCTTTAAGTGGCTGATTTTCTTTGTAATTACAGGTACAAGCAGAATCTGAAATCCTCCTTTACTGTACAGATCAAAGCAAAGTCCTGAAATACACTGCTCAAAAAAATTAAGGGAACACTTAAACAACACAATGTAACTCCAAGTCAATGACACTTCTGTGAAATCACACTGTCCACTCAGGAAGCAACACTGATTGACAATCAATTTCACATGCTGTTGTGCAAATGGAACAGACAACAGGTGGAAATTATAGGCAATTAGCAAGACACCCCCAATAAAGGAGTGGTTCTTCAGGTGGGGACCACAGACAACTTTTCAGTTCCTATGCTTCCTGGCTGATGTTTTGGTCACTTTTGAATGCTGGCGGTGCTTTCACTCTAGTGGTAGCATGAGACAGGGTCTACAACCCACACAAGTGGCTCAGGTAGTGCAGCTCATTCAGGATGGCACTGTCACGTATGGGCAGGGAAGGAGTGCACACTAATCTCACCCGCTCCCCTATCCCTGCCTACTTTCGTACCTGCCCTAAACGACAGGTCCGTAACCACGAAGACAATCCCTTCCTGTATACGTGAGGAGCATAATTGTCAAAATAATAAACTACAATGACACTGACTAGGTCTGGGGACAGTGGGATAACAGACAGACTAACAAAATACGACTACACAGTCACACAATAGTCCAGAGTCAACTAACCGCATCAAAGCCAGGAGAAGTCAAAGTACCAAGTCGCTAATATCAGAGAGAAGTCGAAATGAAAGCCAAAAGTCAAAGATGCCGGGTAATACAGGAGAACCACACCTAATACAGGAGAATACACGCTTGCTACTGGAGCAAAAAGACTCTTTCACAGGCGCTGACTGAGAGCCAACTGCCAGGTTAAATAGGCAACTCACAGGTGCTCTCATCAAGCGGTCAGCTGAGCAACTAGACAGCTAGGTGTAACCTGGCAACGAAAGCAAACAAAGAACCTGTCAGAACCTTTTAAGCCTATAGGTTCAGACTGGCACATCAATGCGAGCTGTGGCAAGAAGGTTTGCTGTGTCTGTCAGCGTAGTGTCCAGAGCATGGAGGCACTACCAGGAGACAGGCCAGTACATTAGGAGACATGGAGGAGGCCGTAGGAGGGTAACAACCCAGCAGCAGGACTGTTAAACCCAATTCCCCCCCCCCCCCCCCGACTTTGGCAAGGAAGAGCAGGAGGAGCCCTGCCAGAGTCCTGCAAAATGACCTCCAGCAGGCCACAAATGTGCATGTGTCCACTCAAACGGTCAGAAACAGACTCCATGAGGATGGTATGAGGGCACGATGTCCACAGGTGGGGGTTGTGCTTACAGTCCAACACCGTGCAGGACGTTTGGCATTTGCCAGAGAACACCAAGATTGGCAAATTCGCCATTGGTGCCCTGTGCTCTTCACAGATGACAGAGTCTGGAGATGCCGTGGAGAATGTTCTGCTGCCTGCAACATCCTCCAGCAGGACCGGTTTGGCGGTGGGTCAGTAATGGTGTGGAGTGGCATTTCTTTGGGGACCGCACAGCCCTCCATGTTCTTGCCAGAGGTAGCCTGACTGCCATTAGGTACCCAGACCCAGATGAGATCCTCAGACCCCTTGTGAGACCATATGCTAGTGTGGTTGGCCCTGGGTTCCTCCTAATGCAAGACAATTCTAGACCTCATGTGGCTGGAGTGTGTCAGCATTTCCTGCAAGAGGAAGGCATTGATGCTATGGACTGGCCGCCCAATCCCCAGACCTGAATTCCGATTGAGCACATCTGGGATATCATGTCTCGCTCCATCCACCAACGCCACATTGCACTACAGACTGTCCAGGAGTTGTCGGATGCTTTAGTCCAGGTCTGGGAGGACATCCCTCAGATAACCATCCTCCACCTCATCAGGAGCATTCCAAGGCGTTATAGGGAGGTCATATGGGCATGTGGAGGCCACACACACTACTGAGCCTCATTGTGACTTGTTTTAAGGACATTACATAAAGTTGGATCAGCCTGTAGTGGGGTTTTCCACTGTGATTTTGAGTGTGACTCCATATCCAGACCTCCATGGGTTGATACATTTGATTTCTATTGATAATTTTTGTGTGATTTTGTTGTCAGCACATTCTACTATGTAAAGATGAAAGTATTTCATACGATTAGGTAATTCATTCTGGATGTGTTATCATAGTGTTCCCTTTATTTTTTTGAGCAGTGTATTCTTTTTCCCAGATGTTTTCCACTTACAATAATAATAATTGCGGCTGATAATACGATTTGGGATGAATGTGGACAGCAGAGGAAATGAACTGGAAATAATATTAGTTCTTCATTGCAAAGTGGGATTCATAGAGAGATACAAGGGGATTTTGTCAATGCGTAGTCCCTTCTGCTCACCATTTTCCTCCAGAGAGAGGCTTGAGAGGATGTGTCTATAGTTGGTGGACTGGAGGCTGGAGAGGATGTGTCCATAGTTGGTAGGTTGGAGGCTGGAGAGGATGTGTCTATAGTTAGTGGGTTGGAGGCTGGAGAGGATGTGTCTATAGTTGGTGGACTGGAGGCTGGAGAGGATGTGTCTATAGTTGGTGGGTTGGAGGCTGGAGAGGATTAGTGTTGCTCGCGAATATTCGCAATTCGAATATTATTCGCGAATATCGCATATTCGCGAATTCGCGAATTTCGTGAATATAGCGCTATATATTCGTAATTACGAATTTTCTTTTTTTTCTTTTTTTTTTTCTTCACAGTACACATCACAGTGATCATCCCTCTCTGCTTCCAGCTTGTGTGGTGTAAAGAAGGCTGTAATACTACTGTGTGAGACTGGCGTGCGAAAATTCGCATATGCGAAAATTAACATATGCTAATTTTCGCATATGTGAAAATTCGCGTATGCTAATTTTGTATATGCTAATTTTCGCATGCGCGAATATTCACATATGCGAAAATAAAGCGAGAATATAACGAATATGCGAATATTCGCGAATATATGACGAATATTCGCGAATATTCGCGAATTCGAATATGGCCTATGCCGCTCAACACTAGAGAGGATGTGTCTATAGTTGGTGGTTTGGAGGCTGGAGAGGATGTGTCTATAGTTGGTGGGCTGGAGGCTGGAGAGGATGTGTCTATAGTTGGTAGGTTGGAGGCTGGAGAGGATGTGTCTATTTTTGGTGGGCGGGAGAGGATGTGTCTATGGTTGGTAGGCTGGAGAATGGAGAGGATGTGTCTATAGTTAGTGGGTTGGTGGGCTGGAGAGGATGGGTCTATTGTTGGTAGGCTGGAGAATGGAGAGGATGTGTCTATAGTTGGTGGTTTGGAGGCTGGAGAGGATGTGTCTATAGTTAGTGGGCTAGAGGCTGGAGAGGATGTGTCTATAGTTAGTGGGCTGGAGGCTGTAAAAAATATGGTCACAGACGCAGTAACGGTCAAAAAATTAGAACATGACTAGTGATGAGTGGCAGGGGCCATATTCGAATTCGCGATACTTTGCGAATATATGGACGAATATTCATTCACTTTTTTTTCCAATGCGAAATTTGTTATGAAATTCGTATAATGCGCATGCGCGATTATATCTTTCAACTAACTACTTTCCTGTTGGTTGCTAGGGATGTTGCTAACCTCTAACAACTGTATTTGCATCCTTCTCATTGGCCCACAAACTAAAAGAAGGGAGGGATCAGTGTCCTCTGGAAGTGCCGATATTTGCGAATTTTCGCATATTCGCCTTCTTTGGACCACAAGCTGGAAGCAGGGAGGGATGATCACTTTTTATTTGCATAGTACCCATCATTGTGATGTGTACTGTGAAAAAAAAACACAAAAAAAAAAAACTGGATATTCGTCATAACGAATATATTTAGCTATATTCTAAATATTCGCGAAATCCCGAAGTGCCGATATTCGAGCTAAGAATTCGAATATTTGCGCTCAACACTAAACAGGACCAATGCACAGTATTCATTGGGCCTTAGAAACTTGACCAACCAGCATACAGCTGTGCCTCTTCATACCCAATGTCAGATTGAAATGGAGAGTATGCCATGGTAACCCCTTCAATAGCTAGAATCTCCAACTTATATGCAAAGCCTATGCAGCCCTAAATAGTTAAATAACACATTCAGCTCTGCTATATCCCTACTCCTACCACAGCATTGAATATGAGCAGTGTCACAGTCAGCCACCGGGAATGGAAAGCTGTGATACGAAGTCTCCATGCAGCAGCTAGCAGAGACCTTGCTACCCACGTCAGGTGTGCCCGCTCACGCAGGGGTTAAGCAGCGCACACTTCAGCCGCTATATTTCACGTTGCGGATCTGAATGTTATTTTTTGCATGTCTAATTAGGGGACGGAACAGATGGTAATATGTTTGCAGTTTTCTGTCCATTAATATGACCTACTCTGCCAAAGGATTGTTCACTATATCAAGGATATTTTATAGCGGGATTTGTACACTACTCGCATTTGTTTGAAAATAATGAACCTCGGCAAATGTGTTCTGTGTTTCCGCACATTATCCTACCCGTCATAAATTTACCGAATCGGTAACGCCGAGAAATAATAAGATGGCAGGCTATTTATTGCCCATTTATTGCCGGTAGTAAAAAGGCTGTAGTGTGCAGTCGTGTTTGTTATAATACTGGCGAGTCCCGCTATTTTTAAATCAACAAAGTGGTTAATTGATGAAATTACCGACACTAAATATGCAGAGCGGCCATTATTTCTCGGGGTTTTTAGGTCAGTAATCCGGCGGTGGCAAACTAAAAAAAACGATTATTCACGTGGTACGGCCTGTCTCAAGGCAAGAAGGTTAAAAAAAATAAAAATAAACAATGATATGCCAGCAACAATTTAGTTTATTTATTTTATTATTATAGTTTTTTTTTCTTTTACGGTTTTAACATTTTACGCTACAGTGTAAACATCTTTAATTCTGCAGGTGGAATGGTTATTGGACGCAAAAAAAAACTAAAAGCAGGAGAAGCTGTGAGGATCATTTTTCTCAACATGAATCTGGAAGGGATCCCAGACGAGGCCTTTTCCGTGTATCTGTCTTTAAATAACTACACCGACTTTAGGGGAAGGAAGGAACAGACATGATTCTTCCTTAAGCGGGAGACAATAGATGGAAGAAAAAACACCCAACAAGAAGGCAAGACGATTCACACCTTTTCTCTTGTCAGATGGTCACAGGGAGGGGGCAGAATAATAAGAGGAGTGGCAAAGTGCCATAAAAAGTTTAATTTGTTTAAAAAGATCTGAAACTATTTATCTAATATTTTTTCTGGGTTATGTTGTCTTCATTCCTTCTCTCTCATTTCTAACTCATCATATATATATATATATATATATATATATATATATATATATCTATATGAATGTTTCCAACTATCACGGCCGAAACCCCTCGTAATGTCATGCAACGCCCCCTCAGTGCAAGTCTATGGGAGGGGGCGTGACAACAGCCACGCCCCTCCCATAGACTTGCACTGAGGGGGCGTTGCCTGACATCACGACCCCCGCAGCCCGCACCCAGCGTTCAGAACAAAATGTTCTGGACATTGCTGGGGCAGTGGAGTACCCCTTTAAAGGAAAACTGTTACATGTTCACTCCCACACTAACCACAGGTACTGACGGATAGTGCGGGGGACGCTGATTGATATGATCCCTACCTTGCCCAGATCCGTCCGGCCGTTCGCCGGCAATCTTAGTTTTTCTATATCTGCAAATGTGGCTGTAACTGGCTTTTCATGAGTCTAGTGGCACTGTAACATCAGCACCGCCCGTCCGCAGCGCCGCCCGCCTATGAATATTCATCCCCCCTCCCTCTGGCTCTCCCTCTCCCCGCCACTCCTAACTGATCTTCACTGCACATGTGCCGCTTCCTGTCATGTGCATTGAAGACCAGTTAGTAACAGCGGAGAAAGGGAGAGCCAGAGGGAAGGGGGATGAATATTCATAAGCGGGGAACGCTCTGGACGGGCGGCGCTGATGTCACAGTGCCACTAGGCTCATGAAAACCCTGCCAGTGCCAGTTACAGCCATATTTGCATTGTGGAAATGCATTGTGGGCAAACGGCCAGACGGATCTGGGCAAGGTAGGGATCAAATGAATCAGCGTCTCCCGCACTATCCGTCTGTACCTGTGGTTAGTGCGGGAGTGAACATGTGACAGTTTTCCTTTAACATCATTGGCCCTTTATTGTAAGGGCCGATTGTAATTTCAGCGCCTAGAGGACCTGGTGAACCAAATGAACAACTAGTCTTCTGATGCTTGACCATAAGTTTGTAGATAAAGTATTTATTTTTGATACTCAATGATTCTCTCTCTCTCTCTCTTTCTCTCTCTCTCTCTCTCTCTCTCTCTCTCTCTCTATTTATCTCATATCTATCTATCTCATATCTATCTATATATCTATCTATCTCATATCTATCTATCTATCTATCTATCTCTCATATCTATCTATCTATCTATCTCATATCTATCTATCTCATATCTATCTATCTCATATCTATCTATCTATTTATTTATCTATCTATCTATATATCTATCTATCTCATATCTGTCTATCTATCTCTCATATCTATCTATATATCTCATATCTATCTCATATCTATCTATCTGTTTCATATCTATCTATCTATTTATTTATCTATCTATCTATCTATCTATATATCTATCTATCTCATATCTGTCTATCTATCTCTCATATCTATCTATATATCTCATATCTATCTATCTCATATCTATCAATCTGTTTCATATCTATCTATCTATCTCATATCTGTCTATCTATCTCTCATATCTATCTATATATCTCATATCTATCTCATATCTATCTATCTGTTTCATATCTATCTATCTATTTATCTATCTATCTATCTATCTATCTATCTATCTCATATCCATCTAGAGAGGTCGCAGCACTCCAAAAAAAAGGCAAATTTATTGGCATGTCACATATACACTGGCACTGATTAAGTAGTGCTTTATTATTTCTTTTTTTTTTATATCTATCTATCTATCTATCATATATATCTATCTCATATCTATCATATGTATCTATCTCATATCTATCTATATATCTCATATCTATCTATCTATTCGGAATGTTTCCAATTGGTGACTAACTTGTGTATTAGATATATACATTACCAGCTTAGACAGTGGCAGTCTTATAGCTCCTCTGTGTCCCGGCTATTGGTGTCAGTGTTTGATAATGGCCCCCCTTCTATTAATGTAGAATGCCTAGACTAGACTACCCCTATAAGGACCATATCACTTATTTCTCTAGTCAAGATCATACAACCATCAGGGCCGGCGTCAGGTATTTGTAGCTCTCCTGTCTAGTCGATCTTCCACCTGATAAGCCACAATCGATGCCAATGCATTTTTTTATTTTTATCCGGCGGTAAATTTTAACAATTTTTTGATTCTCACCACATTTTTACTCCTTTGTGCCCACCATGGCTCTATAGCCCCTGTAACATATGACTGAGGCTCTTGTCGGGGATCTCTGATATCAGTCCAATATGATTCCCTATACAATAACCCCGTAATCCCTCCGTCTTCGGGAGGACTCTTTTTCTATAGAAGGATTCCTGAGATCAGAAGCGTCTTACTCTGTGCAGTCTTTTATTTCCCTCCTCAGCAGTTCTCTTCTCTCATTATGACAACCTCCTCCCCGACTCGTATGTGTGTTAGCAATCCACGAACACCTTTCACCTTGTGTACTATATCTTACCCTAAAGCAAAGCCTAACAATATCATTGATTTTTTTTACACTTCAATAAGCTGGTTCAAGAGCACCCTGCTGATTTATCCCCAACCATCTCTGTTCCCCGGGGGCACACTGCTGCTATTTATCGCACCTCCCTTGGCTCATTGGACATTCTGAAATATTCTCATTGCAACAGCGCAACTTCTGGAGGAAATCATTATGTAGAGTGTCAACTTTGTAAAAAAAATAAAAGTTTAGCTAAACGTTTCCAAAGACAGAGTAATAGGAATCAATTCACTATCTTGCCTGTTTGTCTCCCTATGTGAGGCAATTTTTTAAAATATTTTATGGTTTGATAGATGCTCGTATGAAGGTGTCTTAAAGATGGTCATGTACCGGATGTGGCTGGACTATGTGGGCCCACCAAAGGGGACGAGCCTTAAAATCTACCATCTAGAAATACAGAAATGATGTACGCTAAACTATACCGGTGGATATCATTGGGCCCTTTTATAACAGGGGCCCATTGTCATGTTAGTTTCAGGAGGACCAGGTGGACCAGAGGAACATCTTGTCTTCTGATGGGAAGGTTTGACCATAAGTTTGTAGATGAAGTATTCATTTCTGGTATTCAATGGTTCAATAGATGGTTCAATAGCATGAAGGGGCCTTTGGGGTACTCTGCCCCTAGACCTCTTATCCCCTATCCAAAGGATAGGGGATAAGATGTCTGATCATGGGGGTCCCGCCGCTGGGGACCCTCGTGATCTCGGCTGCGGCACCACAGATATCCGGTTCACGCAGCGAACTTCGCCGGATGACTGGCGATGCAGGGCGGAGGCTCGTGACTTCATGGTCACACCACGCTCGTGATGTCACATCCACGGCCCCTAATGATAGTCTATAGGAGGGGATGTGACGAGCCTCCGGCGCGGCACCCAGCACTCTAAATGAATGCTGGGTGCAGCAGGGAGATCGCGGGGGTCCTCAGTGGTGAGACCCCCCCCCCCTTTCAGGCATCTTATCCCCTATCCATTGGATAGGGGATAAGATCTCTAGGGGCAGAGTACCCCTTTAAAAAATAGCAGATGTACAGGATTGGACTGGACTATCTGGGCCCACTAAAGGGGATGAGACTCAAATTCTACCTTCAAATTATAAAGAACAAGTGTTCTCTAAACTATGCTGAATATCATTGGCCCTTTTATAGCAGGGGCCCATTGTCATGTCGGTTCCTAGAAGACCAGGTGGACCAGAGGAAACTATTGCCTTCTGATGGGCCGGTTATACCATGAGTCTGTAGAAGTATTCATTTTTGATAGTCAACAGTTCAATAGATGGTTCAATAGTTAGAAGGCTCCTTAAAAATAGCCATCCCATAGTAGAAAGTGTGAAGAACATGGCACTTACCTTGATGTTTATGATACTTATTGTAGCATCACAAATAATACATAAGATCGGGCTGGATGACACTCTATGGGAGGCAAAGCCCCTGCACCTCCTCCTGTGGCTACAAATGAACAGAGCGGGGTTTAGACCAATAGATCATGGAAATTAAGGGAAAGAGAAGGGTTGCAAAATCAGACAACAATATAGAAGGCCCATTTTCATATTTGCTTTGCCCCCCCCCCCTTTTCTTCTATGTATGTCTCTGCTGCTTTTGTTTCAAAAACAGTGCCCCACCTGTCCATGGGTTGTGTCTGGTATAACAGCTTGGTCCTATTATAAGCATACTCCGCTCCTAGATATCTTATCCCCTGTCCAAAGGATAGGGGATAAGATGTCTGATCACGGGAGTCCCGCCGCTGGGGACCTCCCCGATCTCCCTGCTGCACGCGGCATTCGTTAAGAGCATCGGGTGCAGCTCCGGAGCGCCAGAGGCTCGTGATGTGACACTGTTTTTGGACAAAAGCAGCCATGTTCTTCTAACCCTAAACAGGAGGTGGTCACACAAAGCCCATAAACCAGTATAATGGGTGTATTAATACATCTGAATTTCCTGAATACTTGGACAAGGACATATAATAGAGAACATTTTGATGTGTTATCTTTTTAATAACCAGAATGGCATAAAATGAGAATAAAATGGAGTATTTGAAGGATTGGTATGTGAAGCAGAAGCTTCTTTGTATGAGTACATTTCTCTGATGCATAGACATATGGGCCCGACTGTAGTGAGGTGTTGTACACAAGTCTCCTGCCATATGAACATCTTTGTCTACCCTCCGTTTTGCTAGAGCATGGCATACTGCTAGAACTGTCTATTTTTATGTACTTAACATATATTAAACTATAAAATTACTAGTCGGAGCTTGGCTTATTCCGAGGCTCCTAAATCTTGGCAGATTCCGCGCAGTCTGTTGCAGTTTTTCATTGCCAGGGAAAGTTTTCTCAGAGAAAACTGTAGCAGGGCAGCGCGACAATTCCTGATGGACAGTCGTATGGAACATCCATGGTTGCTCAGGGGTTAATAGCATTGGGGTTTGGGGTCTGAATTCAGCCAGACTGCTGTACATTTAGATGTTTTGCCTAGTGTGTTTGGTTGGTTTCTTCAAGGTTACTTTGATCTCTCAATTGCTTATCATGGATTTTCTGTGCATCTTTTCCTTCCATGTCCCCATCTTATGTCACACTATGTAAGCACAGCTCAAATTTGACTCTTGAAAAGTAAAGCTGCTCTGAGATTGGTTGCTATGGGCTGTGCTGTTATTGGTTGCTATGGGCTGTGCTGTTATTGGTTGCTATGGGTTGTGCTGTTATTGGTTGTTATGGGATGTGCTGTGATTGGTTGCTATGGGATGTGCTGTGATTGGTTGCTATGGGATGTGCTGTGATTGGTTGCTATGGGCTGTGCTGTTATTGGTTGCTATGGGATGTGCTGTGATTGGCTGCTATGGGATGTGCTGTGATTGGTTGCTATGGGCAACCAAGACAGTTTTTTACTTCAATTTTCAGTCACTGCCATCTACCACTAATGTTACTTTAACTACGACAGGCCGTTACTTTTGCACCGTCCTTTTTGTATCACCCTGTACTTGTCTGTATTGGACTAGAAGGAGTCAGAGGGGTATTCCCATTTTAACTGATGTAGTTAAACATTTTTGCAAATACATTTATTTATCAAATGTGCTTCCTTTTCCTGACATTCCTGCTCCTCCCCTCCCTTTGCGGGCAGCTTTTTGCCTATGTTACGGACCATTGCTCCACTCTAGAAGTAGTGGTCAGGCTGGTATATATATATATATATATATATATATATATATATATATATATATATATATATATATTACAGTTAAAGCTAGTTTTTAGTTAAAACTAGTTTTCCCTAGTGAAAACTAGTTTTGACCAAATGCCTTTGTGAAAACTAGTATTGACTGCTTTCCCCCAGTGAAAACTAGTTTTGATTGAACGTCTTTGTGAAAACTAGAATTGACCGCTAGAATGGACTGCTCATCCCCAGTGAAAACTAGTTTTGACTTTATGCCTTTGTGGAAAGTAGACTTTTATGGAGCTTCACGTCAAGGGACACCATTATACTTTTTTGTAGACATTTCTACTTTGCTACTGTTTTTTTGTTTTGTTTTTTCTTTTTCTTTCTTTTCTGTTGTGGCAAAGTTTGGCACAGAGGGGAAACAGCTGAACGGATGTGGGATGTTACAGAGCTACGGGCAGTGCAGGACTTTACAAGATATGTGACTATGACTTCTATAATATGCTGACAGCCAGGGGCGTTACGAGATTAAAACATTTGGGGCCTGTTGCAAAACCTCAACTCCCAGCGTTCTTGGATAGCCAAAGGCTGTCTGGGCATACTGGGAGTTGTAGTTTTGAAACATCTGCTTGGGAAATGCAGTCATACACTCAGCAATCTTGGCCTGTCATGTACGTCATGGAAGGTTTTCTTGACCTGTGACGTACATGTACGTCATGCGGATACTGTCCGCCACTGAACGTGTAGCGCTCCACTTGGTAAGATGGTGGCTAACAGCCAGCAATCTTGCCTTGACCCCAGTGCCCCCCACCATGATCGCTGCACCGTGCTGGAGCCGACAGGGGAAAAAGAAAGAAGAGCCACAGGAGTTATGCATGCTGGAGGGGAGGGGGATGGTGGAAATTGTTGCCTGCTATGGAGAAACTGTTGCCTACAATGGGGGAACTGCTGCCTCCTATGGGGGAACTGCTGCCTGCTATGGAGGAACTGCTGCCAGCTATGGAGGAACTGCTACCAACTATGAGGGAACGGTTGCCTACTATAGCGGGACTTATCCTGCCTACCTAATGCGGAGAACTACTGCTAGATACCTAATGTGGGGGACTTCTGATGCCTACCTAATGTGGAGAGCTATCTACTACCTACAAGCTATTATGGAGACTAACTACCAAGCTAATAGGTGGGCTACCTACTACCTACATAGCTTATATGAGGGTTTCTGTTTATGGGACAGCTATCCGGGGGATTTACTTTTACATTTATTATGTTTAGTTTTTTTTTTATATAAAAAAGCCCTTCCATAATAAAAACTGAAAACACCCCATTTTTCCCATAAAAAAAACAACAAAAAATATAACATTTAAAATAGTATTGTAATTGGTATCGGCGAGTACTTTAAAAAAAGTATCGGTACTCATACTCAGTCTTAAAAAAATGGTATCGGGACATCCCTAATAACTAGATTTATTTGGCATGACTATCTCTCTTACAAGTAATCTAGAAAAATGCAAAAAAAAAACTACTGCATGTATAAACAAAAAATACTACTAATATAAAGAACAATATATCACAAAAAAACAACCTTAAGCAAAAAACAAAAAAACTGTCAATTCTAGTTTTCACAAAGGCATAAATTCTAGTTTGCCCAAAAGCGTTTAGTAAAAACTGGTGTTTCAACCAAGGCATTCAGTAAAAACTGGCTTTAACTATATATATATATATATATATATATATATATATATATAGATAGATAGATAAAATCCAAAGAGAACAGCACTCCTGTAGTTCCATACAAAAAATGATGAGGTGCACACAGTCACGACAGATCCAGGTCACAGATCTCCATAGACAGCAAACGAAATAGGCGACAGCACTCTCATAAGATGCAAATAAGCGGTCTTTATTCACATAGGCGTGGTGGCGACATTTCGGCTAGCTCACCCAGGCTCGATAATGGCTGGGTGAGCTAGCCGAAACGTCGCCACCACGCCTATGTGAATAAAGACCGCTAATTTGCATCTTATCAGAGTGCTGTCGCCTATTTCGTTTGCTATATATATATATATATATATATATCTCCAAAGGCACCATTGGGGATTGAATAAAGACCACTTATTGTTCACAAATTGGAGTGCCACTGCTTCTTCTATGGATATGATACTGGATCCCCGATCTGGATTAACAACAGTAGGCACCCATTCACTTCACAACTTATTTTTGGTGTGCTGCTTTCCTCGATTTATCTATCTATCTATCTATCTATCTATCTATCTATCTATCTATCATGTAGTCTATAACCTAGGCAATGAGCTGTCAAAAAGGGGAGAAAAGCAGCAGGAATATCAGGAGAAAGAGGAAAATTTTCTAAAAATATTTAACCTGACATGTTCTACAAGTTTAACTATGCTGAGACGCAAACACTCCCTTAAAGGGGTACTCCACCCCTAGACATCTTACCTTCTATCTCCCTGTCGCGCCCGGCATTTGTTTCGAATGTCGGGTTCAGTGCCGGAGGCTCATGACGTCACGGCTGCACCCCGCTTGTGATGTCACGGCCATGCCCCCTCTCTGCCAGTCTACAGCTGTCACGCCCCCTCCCATAGACTTGCATTGAGGGGCATGGCCATGACGCCACGAGCAGGGCTTGACAATGATGTCACATGCCTCCGCCCCGCATCGCCAGTCATCCGGCTCAAAGCGAAGGGTTGCCACAGCCGAGATAGCGGGGGTCCCCAGCAGCGTGACCCCGGTGATCAGACATCTTATCCCCTATCCTTTGGATAGAAGGTAAGATGTCTAGGGACGGAGTACCCCTTTAAGTCTGTGTGCATTTGTGTATTCTGAACCCCCCTTATTTTTATGTGTGTAGTGGTCTGTTCCTCATATACACAAGGCATTTCTTTATAACTGACTGACTGGTACAAACCATTGTGTACAAATAATGTAGGGGGTTATTAGTACACTGTATATCAAGAAATGAGGTCATTCAGCCATATAAAGTGTTTCAAGGGTTTTATTGAGCAGGACTTGTATATGTTATTTTGAGATTCAGTCACGAGAGACAATGTACTGACACATGGTCTTCCCAGAATGTATCGCACAGATTGAGATTAGATACAGTGGCTTAAAAGGGACGTGAGTTTGGACGCAGAATTAAATATGTGTAAGCATCTGTAATGCTCCTATGAGGCATCTGTGTAGTACAGTAATATAGAGGGTGTAATGTAGCGGAGTGCGGGACGAGCTGATCGCAGACTCTTCACCACTAATTGTTTAAGTCCCTCCATAAATCATCGCTATTAAAGGTGCCTAGTGTATCCTTGATAGGTGGAAGTGTTGGGAGAAATCACATGACCTGACAAAGGTCAGGGGTCGGCCATTTAGTGTTGACATGAGTTGGGTTATTATCATTCCTCTTCAGTAATTAGATAGGGGCCCCATAACACCTTGTCCTACATCTTCACATAAATGCCATGATGGGCCCCCAGTGTTCTCCAGGATTACTGCAATTAGTCAAATGGAGGAGACCTATTCAACATGGGGTCAAATTCTATGGCGTTTTGGTTGGATTTGTGGCTGCACAATGGTGCCTGATATTACACAACATTGCATCTTTTGAGGAGTATGGAGGCTTATAAAGGCAAGGCAATGCTCAACTGGAAAAATATACAAGGTAGCTTTCATCCAGAAGGAAGAATGCTTGCTCTCTGCTGCCACCTATTGGAGGTAGCCCCTTTTTAAGAACAGATATTTCAATGTGTAAGATAAATAATTTGTATTCCTGCTACCACCACTAGGGGAGCCCACTACATTCCTGCAGCTACTTCATCTCATCAATACATTTGTCTTCAGTAAGCTCCCTCTAGTGGTAGATAAAGGTAGTCAGAATTTTATCTTGCAACTTTACGGTTGTAGATGGCCAAGCATGTCTCCAGACCTAAATCCTATTGAGCATCTGTGGGGCAACCTTAACCCCTTAACGACGCAGGACGTATATTTACGTCCTGCGCCGGCTCCTGTGATATGAAGCGGGATCGCGCCGCGATCCCGCATCATATCGCGTTGGTCCCGGCGCTCATCAACGGCCGGAACCCGTGGCTAATACCACACATCGCCAATCGCGGCGATGTGCGGTATTAACCCTTTAGAAGCGGCGGTCAAAGCTGACCGCCGCTTCTAAAGCGAAAGTGATCCGGCTGCTCAGTCGGGCTGTTTGGGACCGCCGCGGTGAAATCGCGGCGTCCCGAACAGCTGACCGGACACCGGGAGGGCCCTTACCTGCCTCCTCCGTGTCCAATCGACGAATGACTGCTCCGTGCCTGAGATCCAGGCAGGAGCAGTCAAGCGCCGATAACACTGATCACAGGCGTGTTAATAAACGCCTGTGATCTGTGTAAAAGATCAGTGTGTGCAGTGTTATAGGTCCCTATGGGACCTATAACACTGCAAAAAAAAGTGTTAATAAAGGTCATTTAACCCCTTCCCTAATAAAAGTTTGAATCACCCCCCTTTGCCCATAAAAAAAATAAAACAGTGTAAAAAATAAATAAAAAAAAACATATGTGGTATCGCCGCATGCGTAAATGTCCGAACTATAAAAATATATAATTAATTAAACCGCACGGTCAATGGCGTACGCGCAAAAAAATTCCAAAGTCCAAAAAAGCGTATTTTGGTCACTTTTTATGCCATTAAAAAATTAATAAAAAGTGATCAAAATGTCCGATCAAAACAAAAATCATACTGATAAAAACTTCAGATCACGGCGCAAAAAATGAGTCCTCATAACGCCCTATACGTGGAAAAATAAAAAAGTTATAGGGGTCAGAAGATGACATTTTTAAACGTATAAATTTTCCTGCATGTAGTTATGATTTTTTCCAGAAGTGCGACAAAATCAAACCTATATAAGTAGGGTATCATCTTTAACCGTATGGACCTACAGAATAATGATAAGGTGTCATTTTTGCCGAAATATGCACTGCGTAGAAACGGAAGCCCCCAAAAGTTACAAAATGCCGTTTTTTCTTCAATTTTGTCGCACAATTATTTTTTTTTCCGTTTTGCCGTGCATTTTTGGGTAAAATGACTAATGTCACTGCAAAGTAGAATTGGCGACGCAAAAAATAAGCCATAATATGGATTTTTAGGTGGAAAATTGAAAGGCTTATGATTTTTAAAAGGTAAGGAGGAAAAAATGAAAGTGCAAAAACGGAAAAACCCTGAGTCCTTAAGGGGTTAAAGGGGTATTCCAGGATTTTTTTTGATTTGACTATGCTACAGGGGCTGTAAAGTAAGTGTAGTTCATAATATAGTGTCTGTACCTGTGTGTTGCGGTTTTCTCACAATTCTTCTGTGATTTTCACTCCACTATTTATTTTTACCAGCATACAAAATGACTGTTGTCTCAGATTTTTCCAAGCTTGCAATGCCGCCGAGACCTGACATCACTAGTCAGCTGATGACAGGGAGCCTGTCTGGTTCAATGGGTGGAGCGATCGCTTGGTGGGAGAGAGATCAATCTGCAATAGCTGTAGGCACCCTGATTGAAAACCACACTGATTTGAATGGATGCAGCTCATTTATGTTTCAATGGGTGGGGTGGCTGAAATGTGGGAGGGAGGAAAATGGAATTGTGGGATTAGTAGTCAAATAAACAAAAGTCAAACAGGAAATACCAGTTCACAAACAGCTTGCCACAGTGTTATGGTAATCTCACAACATTTAGGGCCAAGACAAACGCAGATCCTTCCTAAGCATGTCCATTACTGCCAGATACGTACTAAAATCACCTTATAGTGGAGAACCCCCTTTAAATGGAAGGTGGAGGAGCACAATGTCGCTAACACCCACCAGCTCCGTAATGTCCTCATGGAGGAGTGGAAAAGGACTCCAGGGCCAACCTGTGAAGATCTGGTGAACTCCATGTCCAAGAGGCGTAAGGCAATGCTGGAAAATAATTGTGGGCACACAAAGCAACTTGGACATTTTTCCTTAGGGGTGTCCTCCCTTTTGTTGCCAAGGTTTAGACATTAATCGGTGTGTTGAGTTATTTTGAAGAGACACAATGTGTGTGGGGGGGGGGGGGGGGTAGACTCACTTGTGGGAGATACTGTATATATAATGTGAGGGGTGGAGTCACTTATGGGAGATACTGTATATAATGTGAGGGGTGGAGTCACTTATGGGAGAAACTGTATATATAATGTGAGGGGTGGAGTCACTTATGGGATATACTGTATATATAATGTGAGGGGTGGACTTACTTATGGGATATACTGTATATATAATGTGAGAGGTGGACTCACTTATGGGATATACTGTATATATAATGTGAGGGGTGGACTCACTTATGGGATATACTGTATATAATGTGAGGGGTGGACTCACTTATGGGAGATACTGTATATAATGTGAGGGCTGGACTCACTTATGGGAGATACTGTATATAATGTGAGGGGTGGACTCACTTATGGGAGATACTGTATATATAATGTGAGGGGTGGACTCACTTATGGGAGATACTGTATATATAATGTGAGGGGTGGAGTCACTTATGGGAGATACTGTATATATAATGTGATGGGTGGACTCACTTATGGGAGATACTGTATATATAATGTGAGGGGTGGACTCACTTATGGGATATACTGTATATATAATGTGAGGGGTGGAGTCACTTATGGGAGATACTGTATATATAATGTGAGGGGTGGACTCACTTATGGGAGATACTGTATATATAATGTGAGGGGTGGACTCACTTATGGGAGATAATGTGTATATAATGTGAGGGGTGGACTCACTTATGGGAGATACTGTATATATAATGTGAGGGGTGGACTCACTTATGGGAGATACTGTATATATAATGTGAGGGGTGGAGTCACTTATGGGAGATACTGTATATAATGTGAGGGTGGACTCACTTATGGGAGATACTGTATATAATGTGAGGGGTGGAGTCACTTATGGGAGATACTGTATATAATGTGAGGGGTGGAGTCACTTATGGGAGATACTGTATATAATGTGAGGGGTGGACTCACTTATGGGAGATACTGCATATATAATGTGAGGGGTGGACTCACTTATGGGAGATACTGTATATATAATGTGAGGGGTGGAGTCACTTATGGGAGATACTGTATATAATGTGAGGGGTGGAGTCACTTATGGGAGATACTGTATATAATGTGAGGGGTGGAGTCACTTATGGGAGATACTGTATATAATGTGAGGGGTGGAGTCACTTATGGGAGATACTGTATATATAATGTGAGAGGTGGAGTCACTTATGGGAGATACTGTATATAATGTGAGGGGTGGAGTCACTTATGGGATATACTGTATATAATGTGAGGGGTGGACTCACTTATGGGAGATACTGTATATAATGTGAGGGGTGGAGTCACTTATGGGAGATACTGTATATAATGTGAGGGGTGGACTCACTTATGGGAGATACTGCATATATAATGTGAGGGGTGGACTCACTTATGGGAGATACTGTATATATAATGTGAGGGGTGGAGTCACTTATGGGAGATACTGTATATAATGTGAGGGTGGACTCACTTATGGGAGATACTGTATATAATGTGAGGGGTGGAGTCACTTATGGGAGATACTGTATATAATGTGAGGGGTGGAGTCACTTATGGGAGATACTGCATATATAATGTGAGGGGTGGACTCACTTATAGGTAGTGTTGAGCGGCATAGGCCATATTCGAATTCGCGAATATATGGACGAATACTCGTCATATATCCGCGAATATTCGCATTTTATTTTCGCATATGCAAAAATTCGCGTATGCGAAAATTACCATAAGTAAATTTTCGTATATGCGAAAATTCACACACCAGTCTCACACAGTAGTATTAGAGCCTTCTTTACACTACACAAGCTGGAAGCAGAGAGGGATGATCACTGTTATGTGTACTGTAAAAAAACAACAACAAAAACAAAACAATATTCGTAATTACGAATATATAGTGCTATATTCGCGAATAAAATTTGTATTGCGAATATTCACGAGCAACACTACTTATAGGAGATACTGTATATTCTCATATCCTTCTTCTGTAGATCCTTCACAAATTGAAAGGTCCCTTAGTTTGCACAAAACTTTTCACACGTCCTTTGGTCAGTCTGGGTCCCAGTGTTCAGACCATGACCAATCATTAGAACAACCCTGGAGAAGCACGTGGCTGAGTGCTGCTTCTCCCCACTTACTATACTATTGCCCAAAGCTGGTCCTATAGACTGGCATTATAAGACTATCTCGGTCACATGATGCAGAGTCAGGAGAGAATGCACTCCTGGTCTTCTCCCACCTTGTTTTAGCGATTGGTCAGACTCCAAACACACCGATCAAAACTTATGACATGTCCCTAAAACATGCCAAAAGTTTCCTAAAAATTCAAGTACCTAGTAAGTACTTAAGGAAAGCTGAGTTATAACCAAAGGTGCACTGTCATGACAGACTCCTAAATGCCAAATTTACTTCTCTTTGCACTGTCTATGTAGATCTTCTCTTAAAAACTCTAAGAAAGCTAAAGTAAGTTATAGCCGATGAAAAAACCCTACATTTTTGTTGTTACCCAGCTTTCTCATGATCCAGAATGGCAAATATGTCCAGGCAGACCTGCCTGTCAAAGATTTTCCTGTCAAAGGAAGCGTTACTGTATAACCCAGGCAGGAACTGTAACAACAGATATTGGTTTTCACCCAGCTTTCCAAATCACAAAAATGGGAAATTTTCTATATTGTACACAAATACAGCAATTTCTGCAAATCTAGACCCTACAGTAGTCATAGAAAGCTGAGTTCTGTCCCTACACGTGCTGTAATGGCAGACATAATGGTTAGCACCCAACTTCCCTGAACTTCAGAAATTGACTTCTTAACACACTGTCTGAGTAGATCTGCCATTGAAAACTAGGCCAAATTATATGTAAAAACATACATATTGATTATTTGTTTTCACCCAGCTTTCCAAGGCAGCCAAACAGCTAATTTGCTTTATTGTACAAAGATACCACCATTTATGCATGGCTAAATCCTACAGTAGTTATAGAAAGCTGTATTCCCATACAGGTGCTGTAATGGCAGACAAATTGGGTGTTACCCAGCTTTCCAAGGCACCAGAATAACAAATGTGCTTTAGTGTACACAAATACAGCAACTTCTGCATATCTAAACCCTACAGTAGTCATGGATAGCTGAGTTCTCATACAAGTGCTGTAATGGCAGGCATTTTGGTTGTCATCCAGCTTTTCAAGGCACCTGAATGGCAAACTTGCTTTATTATACATAAATAAAACAATTTCTGCATATCTAGATCCTACAGTAGTCATGGGAAGCTGAGTTCTTATATAAGTGCTGTCATGACAGACAAATTGGTTGTTACCCAAGGCACCCGAATAACAATTTTGCTTTTTGTACACAAATACAACAACTCTTGCATATCTAGACATTACAGTAGTAATGAAAGGTTGAGTTCTCACACGGGTGCTGAAATGGCAGACATATTGGTTGTCACCCAGCTTTCCAAGGCACCCGAATATTGTACAGAAATGTAACAATTTCTGCATATCTAGACCCTACACCAGTCGTGGAAAGCTGAGTTCTCACACAGGTGTTGTAGTGGCAGACATATTGTTTGCCACCCAGCTTTCCCAGATTCCAAGTTCTGAACTTCATCAAGAGGCAGGCAACAACTTCTGCTTTTTCTTCTTCCTAATCCCTCAGGGTCCCTCCTCCCGCCTCCCCTGTCGCCTTTGCGCTTGCGAGTATTCACACGACGCTGCCTTCAAATGAGAGGAAACATTAATGGAACTTGTCCGATCTCCTCCGATCCTGCTCCACGTTTCCCGGACTGATGGCGCCGGCCCCCCGAACAACTTCCCTTAATGAAATTATGCCTAGTGGAGCGTGTAAAAAAATAAAAAAAATAAGCATCTTTCAGTCCTAGCACCAAAAAAACAGGCGTCAGGTGGAGAGATTTCATTGTGTTTAGAAAAATATTAATAAAAATAAAATCCAGTCTGATGGGTGGGGGTGAAGGCGGCGAGGCCTGACATAGCCGCAGCTTCCGCCGGCGCGCAGCCCCCTTTGCTCCTCTGATTGATACTTTTCAATTATAAAGCCCCTATTTCTTTGACATTTGAAATGCTATTTTGCGCTTGCGATAACTTCAGATGCTCAAGTTCCAACAGTGGCAGTCACCCTGTTTAGCTGTACTAGTAAATTGGTTCCTTGTACTACATAATGGTTGTGACAGCTTTATGCTAAGAAAATGAATTCTCCAATGGGGCATACCTACAGTACGATAAGGCAGGCCCGTTCTCAAATTGTATTTCTCTGTATCGGAATTAAATCAGGATTTTATATGTCTCTACTGGCGATGCGCGCGTGTCGGTCCATATAGAGCGCTGACAAATAGGAATAACACCGGATCTTTTTCACTTAAATTGGATTCAAGGCTATTATGTATTTATTTATTTCTTTTTATTTGCTCGGCCCTATTAAAATTCCTTTAGAAGAAAAAAAAAAAAAAGGTATTGATATGTATTTCCGGAATCGAGATTGATGTTGTGGGTGGACATTTTTTATAGGAGTGAAGTATAGGATCTGATAGGTGAAGCGTAGGGCAGTGGAGGAGAGACTATTATGTAAAAAGAAATTATTTATATATAATTGTGTGTGTGTATATATATATATATATATATATATATATATATATTTGTGGTCGGTGCTCATAAGCGTAGCGGCCCTACCTAATCCGGCAGTCAGAGGTGTGCCATGTACTGCTGCGTGTAGGTACACCTGAATTAAATAGAGGGCATACCTGAAACTATGATGTTCCTGAATTATTGAAAGAAGGGGAGGGTTCGGGTGGGACGTAACAGAACCCGCGGTGTGCCGAGTTAGTGAAGCCGCGGGCTCTATAGCGCAGAAACCCCGCCCCTTCCACAAACACAGGCTAGCTGCGCCAGCCTTCTCACTTGTGGTCGGTGCTCATAAGCGTAGCGTCCCTACCTAATCCTAGTATCTAACGAACTATCAGGCAGTCAGAGGTGTGCCATGTACTGCCACGTGTAGGTACACCTGAATTAAATAGAGGGCTAAACTTCATTATAATAAACAAAAACGCTTTATTAACTATGATGATACCTTGATGATATGTGCTAATTACAGCGAATAGTGGCCAAAACCCAATAATATGTCAGTAAGAGTGAAAATCTGAACACCGTGACCGTATGCACAATCCCAAGTGCAAACATGTAACCGAGAAAAGTACCTAGACGTCAACCTAAAATCGTGTTAGGTTGTAACTGTGACCGACCTGTGGACGTGACAGGTAATGACAACACTTACGCACCGGACATGACCATGAAACTCAACCAAAGTATAACTACATCACTGACAACCGAGACAGACAAACGTCAACCGAAACCAAGCTGTATCCCTGTATGCACATCCCAACTGCTAAATAACCATGCACAAGCATATCACGATATCGTCCTCAACCCGAAGTCGTGTCGGGTAGTGACTAGTGTTGCTCGCGAATATTCGCAATGTGAATTTTATTCGCAAATATCGCATATTTGCGAATTCGCGAATATTCACGAATATAGCACTATATATTCGTAATTACGAATATTCGTTTTTTTTATTTATCACAGTACACATAACAGTGATCATCCCTCTCTGCTTCCAGCTTGTGTGGCGTGCAAATTTTCTCATATACAAATTTTTGTATGCGCTCATTTTCGCATTTGCTAATTTTCGCATACGCGAATTTTCGCATATGCGAAAATAAAACGCGAATATTACGAATATGCGAATTGAGCGAATATATGACGAATATTCGTCCATATATTTGTGAATATTCGCGAATTCGAATATGTCCTATGCCGCTCAACACTAGTTAATCTTAAGTCGCAAGGGGCGTTGCAGTACACGCGATCATAGAGTGCGGATTGTTCACGCACTCATGTCGTTTGTGCTGCACGTACGCTCGTGGCATTGTTCTGTGCACGTGCCCGTGGTGTTTGTGCGGTGCACGCGCTCGTGGTGTTGTATCATACACGCTCGTAGAATTCATACGGTATACGCTTGTAGCATTTGTGCCAAGCACGCACTCATGGCATTTATACTGTACACACGCTCGTAGCATTCATAATGTACACACGCTCGTAGGATTTATACTGTACACACGCTCGTAGCATTCATAATGTACACACGCTCGTAGGATTTATACTGTACACACGCTCGTAGCATTCATAATGTACACACGCTCGTAGGATTTATACTGTACACACGCTCGTAGCATTCATAATGTACACATGCTCGTAGGATTTATACTGTACACACGCTCGTAGCATTCATAATGTACACACGCTCGTAGGATTTATACTGTACACACGCTCGTAGCATTCATAATGTACACATGCTCGTAGGATTTATACTGTACACACGCTCGTAGCATTTATACTCTTCACACGCACGTAGCATCTTACTGTACACGCTCGTAGCATTTATACTATACACATGTGTCATGATTCGGCAGGCTGGTGGTGGATCCTATGTGTCAGTGAGGGATTGGCGTGGACCGTACCGGAGGATCGGTTCTAAGTTGCTACTGGTTTTCATCAGAGCCCGCCGCAAAGCGGGATGGTCTTGCTGCGGCAGTAGCAACCAGGTCGTGTCCACCGGTAGCGGCTCAACCTCACTGACTGCTGAGACAGGCGCGGTACAGAAGGACAAGGCAAGAGCAAGGTCGGACGTAGCAGAAGGTCAGGGCAGGCAGCAAGGGTCGTAGTCAGGGGCAACAGCAGAAGGTCTCCAGACCTTCTGCTGTTGGAACATACACAAAACGCTTTCACTGGCACTAGGCAACAAGATCCAGCGATACCAGGAAGGGTAAGTGGGTTTTTATAAGGAGGACACAGGTGCAGGTACTGATTGGGCCAGGCGCAAATTAATGGCGCACTGGCCCTTTAAATCTCAGAGAGCCGTTGCGCGCGCGCCCTAGGGAGCGGGGCCGCGCTCGCCGGGACTGAGCAGACGGAGGACGGGGCAGGTGAGGAGATTGGGATGCGAGCCACGGGCGGGCGCGTCCCGCTACGCGGGTCGCATCCCCGCCGGTGACACTAATGCAGCGCTCCCGGTCAGCGGGTCTGACCGGGGCGCTGCACGGAGGTGAACGCCGCGAGCGCTCTGGGGAAGAGCAGGGACCCGGAGCGCTCGGCGTAACAACATGCTTATAGCATTTTTTACTGTACACGCCCATAGCATTCTAGTGTACACACGCTCGTATTATTTATACTGTACACGCTCGTAGCATTTATCCTGTACACAAGCACTTAGCATCTTATTGCACAGGCTCGCAGCATTGTTACTGTACACGCTCATAGCATTCATAGTGTACACACGCTCGTAGCATTCATAGTGTACACACGCTCGTAGCATTCATAGTGTACACACGCTCGTAGAATTTATACTGTACACATGCTCGTAGCATTTCTACTATGCACGCGCTTCGTAGCATTCATACTGTACACACGCTCGCAGCATTTATACTGTACACACGCTCGTAGCATTTGCAGTGTACACACGCTAGTAGGGTTTATACTGCACATGCGTTCATACTGGCACGCATTCGTAGCTTATACTGTACACATGGGCATAGCATTCTGCTGTACACGCTTGCAGAAGGTATTCTGTACACATCGAAATTAATAAAAAATAAATAAATAAAAAATAAACGCTCCTTTAATTGTACTAGCCAGTCGGTCATAGAGTTCTGTGCACACATTACCATAATTAAGTCTACGCAGACAGTATCAGTTGTTCGAGGCACATGCACCCATATTCCTTCCTCGCATACAGTCACATAGTCATTCGGTGCACGCTCCTATAATAATATTCACATATAGTGTTAAGTAGTGTTGAGCGGCATAGGCCATATTCGAATTCGCAAATATTGCATATGCGAAAATTAGCATAAACAAAAATTAACTTAAGCAAAACTTCGCATATGCGAACATCTGCATATGCTAATCTTCGCATATGCGAAAAGTCGCACGCCAGTCTCACACAGTAGTATTAGAGCCTTCTTTACACCACACAAGCTGGAAGCAGAGAGGGGGGGGGGGGGAATCACTGTGATGTGTACTGTGAAAAAAAAAAAAAAACGAATATTCGTAATTACGAATATATAGCGCTATAATCGCGAATAATCGCGAATTCGCGAATATGCGATATGCGCGAATAAAATTCGTATCGCTAATATTAGCGAGCAACACTAGTGCTGAGCGGCATAGGCCATATTCGAATTTACATATTCATAATATTCGCATGTGCGAAGATTTACCTAATAGAATTCGCATGTGACGATCAGCGTGTGCAAAATTTCGCATATAAGGGAATTCGCATATACGAAAATATGCATATACAAAAATTCGCATATGCAAAATTCACATGGTAAAATTTCGCATACAAGAAAATTGTCATGAAAAAAAAAAAAACCATCTGTGCAAATTCGCATATACGAAAAATGACCATAAACGAAAATTCGCATATGAGAATTAGCATATGTGTAAATTAATATTTGTGAACATTCGCATATGCGGAAATATACATGGGGGAAATTTCGCATATAAGAAAATGCGCATTTTTCCACGGATATCACATATTCGCGTATTGCGAATATAGCACTATATATTCGGTAATGACTTGTGTTGTGTAAAGAAGGCTCTAATACTGTGTGAGACTGCGAACATATGTTCGCACACGGGAAAAAAAAATTTATATTCGTATGTGTGAATGTTTTGCCTGCGCTAATTTTCACACATGCGAATTTCTGCGATTTGATAATTTCGCATATGCGAAAACCTGTGGTGTGCGAAAATTTAACGAGGATATTACAAGTATGCGAATTTAGCAAATATATGACGAATATTCGTCCATATATTCGCGAAATATCGGGAATTCGAATGTGGCCTATGCCGCTCAACACTAGTTTACACCATTGACCGTGCGGTTTAATTAACGATATATTTTTATAGGTTGGACATTTACGCATGCGGCGATACCACATATGTTTATTTTTATTTACACTGTTTTGTTTTTTTAATGGGAAAAGGGGGGTGATTCAAACTTTTATTAGGGAAGGGGTTAAATGACCTTTATTAACACTTTTTTTTTTTACTTTTTTTTTCCAGTGTTATAGCTCCCATAGGGACCTATAACACTGCACACACTGATCTCTCATCCTGATCACAGGCGTGTATTAACACTCCTGTGATCAGTGTTATCGGCGCTTGACTGCTCCTTCCTGGATCTCAGGCACGGAGCAGTCATTCGCCGATCGGATACTGAGGAGGCAGGTAAGGGCCCTCCCGGTGTCCTGTAAGCTGTTCGGGACGCCGTAATTTCACTGTGGCTGTCCCGAACAGCCCGACTGAGCAGCCTGGATACTTTCACTTCAGACGCGGCGGTCAGCTTTGATCGCCGCATCAGAAGGGTTAATACAGGCCATCACCGCGATCGGTGATGTGCTATATTAGCCATGGGTATCGGCCGTTGATAGTTGCCGGGTTCAACCCGATATGACTGCGTGACCCCACGGCATATCGCGGGAGCCGGCGGAAGACGTAAATATAATTCCTTTGTCGTTAAGGGGTTAAGAACTGTCCAGAGTAGGAGAAAATCTCCATAGAAAACATATGCTGCTCTGGACAGTTCCTAAAATGGACAGAGATGTCAGCAGAGAGCACTGTGGTCATGATGTCAGCAGAGAGCACTGTGTTTCAAAAATAAAAGAATTTCATCTGTAGTATTCCGCGGTAGTGTTGAGCGGCATAGGCCATATTCGAATTCGCGAATATTCGCGAATATATGGACGAATATTCGTCATATATTCGCGAATATTTGCATATTCGTTATATCCTCGTTTTATTTTCGCATATGCGAAGTCGCGTATGCGAAAATTAACATATGTGAAAATTAGCATATACAAAATTAGCGTACACGAAAATCCGCATATGCGAAAATTCGCATATGCTAATGTTCGCATATGCGAATGTTTGCACGACAGTCTCACACAGTAGTATTAGCGCCTTCTTTACACCACACAAGCTGGAAGCAGAGAGGGGTGATCACTGTGATGTGTACTGTGAAGAAAAAAAAAAATAAAAATTACGAATATTCGTAATTACGAATATATAGCGCTATATTCGCAAAATTCGCGAATTCGCGAATATGCGATATTCGCGAATAATATTCGAATTGCGAATATTCGCGAGCAACACTATTCCGCAGCTAATAAGTACTGGAAGGATTAAGATTTTTTAATAGAAGTAATTTACAAATATGTTAAACTTTCTGGCACCAGTTGATTAACTAAAAAAAAAAAAAAAAAGAGTTTTCCACCGGACTACCCCTTTAACCAACAGTAGCTAATGTGCAGGTAGAAGGACACCTAGGAAATAGTGATCATAATATAATACATTATAACTTGTCCTGCAATAAGGGAACCTCGCGAGGGGCCACAAAAACAATGGACTTTAGGAAGACAAAGTTTGATCAACTCAGAGAACCCCTTAACAATATAAATTGGGATAATGTCCTCAAAAACAAGAATACTGACACTAAATGGGAGACTTTAAAAAAAAAAAAAAATACCTTAAATTCTCACTGTAAGAGGTAACCAATTACCTCTCCATGCTCCTGCTCCCTCTGTCTGCCGGCGCGTGTGTGGCTTCCTCCTAGGGCACGCGCACGCCCCTTAATTGGTTCTGCTGCTCGCTGACCTTATAAGTCAGCACTTTCTCCTTACCCCTGCTGGATCTTTGTGCCTTGTTGTCTTAGAGAAAGCGTTCCTGATATGTGTCCTGCTTTACCGTGAACCCGACCTCCTTGCTTCGTGTCTTGACCTTGCTACTGTGCCGCTTGCCCTCTGACCTCCTTGCTACGTGTCCTGACAAAGCTTCTGTGCCACCTATCCTGACCTACTGTCAGTCCCTGATTAGGAGTCCATCTCATTCCTTCTGTGCCACGCATCGCCTCAGCTACCTTTTGTGGATGAGTTGTGCCTGGGAGCCGCCTGCTGCAGCAAGTCCATGCCGCTTTGCGGCGAGTTCTGGTAAAACCAGCGGCTTTAGTCTCCGCTCCCTGGTACGGCTCACGCCATCATCCACTTCAGGTACAGCGGATCCACACCACCTGCCGTTACATGTAATATTGATCACCTATCCTTCTGACAGGCCATCAAAAGGAAGGAGCTCAACTGGGACTAAACTGCAGTATCAAGTAATGATATAGCTATAGGGCAGTGTTTTCCAACTAGTATGCCTCCAGCTTTTGCAAAAATCCAACTCCAAGTATATATATATATATATATATATATATATATATATATATATATATATATATATGCATGTATATATTGGTATTTATTTTCATTATGATGTCACTATAATATTTTTGGCAGTTATTACAGACTTGAACATTCTGTTTTCGGCAGCTGACTTGACAACTTTGCTGTGTAACCTGGGACAGAGCAGACAGAGGACAAATGATTTAAATTGATTTTCTGAGGCTGAATTATTGATCGCCCATCAAAATAAGGGGGCTTAACTGGGACTAAACTGCTGTATCAAGTAGAGATATAGCTGTAAGCAGTGTTTCCTAACCAGTGTGCCTTTGCTTTTGGCAGCCTGGGCACACTTATTTTTTTTAGTTTTGCAACAGCTGGAGTCACATTGGTTGGGGAACACTGCTATAGGGGTCGCAGAACTAGCAGTTATTTTTGGCCCTGAATCTTATATACTTATGAACTAATATACTTCATAAGGAAATTTTATGTCCTTTTTTTGTTTTTTTGTTATAGAAATAATGGTTTATAAAAAGACCACTAGGGGTCCCCATACCATCCAGAGCATAATCATGGCCTGCTGCAGCATCATTTTTGTCCTAGCTGAAGTACAGGCAGGGACAAAGTCCAGGAAGTAAGGCAGGGATCAGTACTCCTCTGTGCTCACTCCTATCCTATCAGACTGCAGCATAAAAGCAGAGAGGAGGGGGTTACAGAGCAGCCTGCAGTGATTGGATGAAGAGACCAAGCACAGCAGACTCAGGAAGGAAGTGCGTGCATGGTGAGTGAGGGCGGGCTCAGTGCTTACCTCGCACATGCCCCTTCCCAAGCAGTAAATGTCAGAATAAGTGAGCAGCAGAACAGGGGGATTTGTGAGCCAAATACAGAAGCTAGACACATAAAGACATGTAAAGGAATGGAAAACTTCCAGCAGGAGATTCTGTCAGAGATAGATGCTGTCTCATCAGTTGATGCTAGGACCGTTTGGAAATGTGCCTTCTCACAGAAGGCAATGAATTTCCAAATGGATGTTGCCAAAAGAATTGACATGTCAATTTTTTTTTTTTTGAGGAGGCCAGAATTTTTATTTCTGCTCCAGATGTTTCCACCTCAGAAATTCTGCAGTGTTTGCACGGTGCAGCAGAATCCCATTAAAATCAACGAGACTTCGTTGTAATGGAATTTCCCAACAGATTTTTTCCGCGGGATTCCGTTTGGAAAATTTTGCAGTGTGAACGAGGCCTCTCATTACCCTGAGCAAAAGCTTCTTTGACTGATCGCATTGTATGTAACAAAAATCCTTATTTATTGTTCACAATTGTCCTGATGTAATAGAGGATGTGCATCCAATGAATGCTGGAGGGGCGTCTCGATGATCGAGTCATTCTGCAGAATCAGTGTCGATCGACAAGATCGGCCTGTCGAAAAGGGCTTGTCCGGGGGCAGAAAAAGTTGTTTCTCTTTCTGCTCCACTATCTACTTGTCTCGGAACTATTTTTTTTACGAGATGAGAGGTTGAGTGGCAGTCGTGATCATTGCTTGAGAGGCATAACCATTCCTGAACACCATACCCAATAGCTGCACAAGGTCACGCAACAATGGCACCATCAGTCATTGGTCTCATCTCCAGGGCCGGATCATCATTGGCGCTCCTGGAGCGCCTGCTACAGGCCCTGTGCCCGCAGGTTGCCCTCATCACATTCGGGACATCCCTGTGTCCGGAAAAATCTTTTAAGGACACAGGGATGTCACGGTTACCTCTCTGCGGCCTCGCATTAACTTTAAAAATGCAGGGGCCGCCGGGAGTTAGCGCGTGCAGGGACGTCACTGAGGACGGAGGACGCGCACACATGGTAAGTCACCAGCTGGCAGCACGTCATCTTCAGTGTTCTGACCACCGCTCCTTCGGTCCCGTCCTACTGCTATGATCGTGACCCCGGACCAGAGGAGCGATGGTCGGTACACTGAAGTGGGGCAGTAAATAGGCATACAGCCTCCAGCCATACACTGTATATGGCTGAAGGCTGTATGTCTGTGGGGGAACTATACTGCACCTAATGTGGGGGGTGTATACTGCACCTAATGTGGGGAACTATACTGCACCTAATGTGGGGGAACTATACTGCACCTAATGTGGGGAACTATACTGCACCTAATGTGGGGAACTATACTGCACCTAATGTGGGGGAACTATATTGCACCTAATGTGGGGAAACTATACTGCACCTAATGTGGGGGAACTATACTGCACCTAATGTGGGGGAGCTATACTGCACCTAATGTGGGGGAACTGTACTGCACCTAATGTGGTGAACTATAATGAACCTAATGTGGGGAAACTATACTGCAATTAATGTGGAGACCTATACTGCACCTAATGTGGAGAACTATACTGCACCTAATGTGGAGAACTATACTGCACCTAATGTGGAGAACTATACTGCACCTAATGTGGGGAACTATACTGCACCTAATGTGGAGAACTATACTGCACCTAATGTGGAGAACTATACTGCACCTAATGTGGAGAACTATACTGCACCTAATGTGGGGAACTATACTGCAGCTGATGTGGGGGACTATAGTGCACCTAATGTGGGGGACTATACTGCACCTAATGTGGGTGAACTGTACTGCACCTAATGTGGGGGAACTGTACTGCACCTAATGTGGGGGAACTGTACTGCACATAATGTGGGGGAACTATACTGCACCTAATGTGGGGGAACTGTACTGCCAACCTAATGTGGGGGAACTATACTGCCAACCTAATGTGCAGGGATTTATACTGCACCCAATGTGGGGTTACTACAATATAATGTGGGGGAACTATACTACCAACCTAATGTGGGTGAACTGGGGGTGGGGTTGGTGAAGAAAAGTGCAGTGTAGAAGGACCAGGAGGGCATGGGGGGCTGAAGTGGGGGGGGGGGGGGGTGAGGTAAAGTAAGTGTGGGCTTGGTAAAGGGGGCAGAGGAGTGTGAAGGGGACTGGGGGGAGGGGGTAGGGGGTGGAGAAAAGGGGAATAGTGGAGAAGGACCAGGGGATGACTAAGGCTAGGTTTCCAGAGAAGGCAAAAGCACAAGAAAAAAATGCCCAAAAATTACCATAACACAGGAAAAAGCAGCAGCAGTTTTTCTGTGTTTTTGCAGATAAAGAAAGGGGGAACTGGGAGCAGGAGTCTGGAGGAGGACTTAGGCGTCTGGGGGGGCAGAGGGGTCTGGTGGAATTAGGGCTCGTCCACACTACGAACTTCCGCCAGCAGAATTTTGCTTGTTTTCAATGGGATGCTGCTGCTCTGTGCACACTACAGAAGACACAGTGTGTGGTAATATTATTTTTAGAGGGCATGATGTTTGGCAGTATAATATACACAGGGTTTGGCAGTACTATATTTAGGAAGCACAGTCTCTTGTAGGGTTATAATGATTGTTGTCTTTATACAGAGGATGAGGATTGGCTGGCAAAGTGAGGAACCAATGATGTCCGGGCATCAAACTTTACAGAGGAAGATGGAGCTGGAAGAAGACCTGGCGTCTGGACCAGATGAAGAAGAAAAGGAAAGACAACAGAGAAGACGTCTCCTGTGAGTCATTTTATCTTATCTGTGTATTCTCCTGACTGTCCCATAAGGTCTCTCCTCACTTCTAGGTTTTGCAGTAATAATGGATGACACTGTACCCCAATTTGAGGCTCCAGCTGTTACAAAACTACAACTCCTATAATGCCTGAAGCTCTCCAGACATAATGGGTGTTGTAGCTTTGCAACAGCTGGAAAGAGGGACTTGAACTGAAGTGATTTTAGACCATGCAGCCCATTTTATTTTAACGGGGGCCCGACTCCTGTGACACCCACCAAAAATAAAAAAAAAGGCGACATAGTCTAATATGCCCAGGCCTATTTTTGGTCTCAGTCTGTTCCTTACCAGACAGGCTCGCAACATGTCTCAGTGAAAGGGAAGGGGGACTGTCAGGGGGGCCCAACATAATGAAGTGCTCCGTCTTCCAGGCAGCCTTAATCTGACCCTGCTCGTCTCACAAGGTGTAGTTCTGAGACGAGGAGCGGGTGGAAGTAAGTGCCATAGAACCTTTTCTGCTCTCCGGACAACCTATTTAATAGCCGGGAGCTTTCCCTGTTCTCATACGTGTAAGCCACCACATTAGTCTTGCTGACTCTACAAGCACCCTCACAATACAATACAAAAGACCCTTTCAAACCACATAACCTGTCCCTATAGATATTTTTCAAAGTGATTTACTCAGCGCCATCTTAGCACTTAATCACAACCATTAAGGGGAAAAATAAATAAATAAAAAATGCTCAACCCCCCCCCCCCCCCCCTTTTAACCCTCCCCCATACACCGACCCTTTACATGCGGAAAAAATAAAAAATAAAAATAAAGGCCTTTGAAAACCCGATTTTGCCACTTTATAATAAAACACTCTCTCTCTCTGTGTTCTTGAAATGTCATTATCTGTGAAAAATGTTGAATACAGAAGGGCAAGTTAAATCCTGCCACTGAGACTGAAAACAGCTTTAGCCAAAACGTATTGGCGGAGGATTAAAAATGCATCAAGCATGTATTTGTCTTCGCAGTGGAAAGCCCTTATTAATAGTTTAAAAAGTGAAAAGCTTAGTCATAGACTATAGGAACGCGAGCCTTTTCTAAAGGCGTTTAATGTGTAAAAATTGCAGGACGCCAACGTTCTCATTAAATCTCTTTTGGCTGGAATAGTTTTCCAGTTATTTTCCCATAAGTGGCCTATAAAAACACTCAGTGATACTAATAAGACTGTAACCCTCGGAGGTTGCATCGGTGTAATAAGATTAAGGACCCTATTTTCCGGCGGGGCCTATCCTATGTCTCTCGGAAGCGGCGAGCTTTATAGGACAGGGGCTCGTCTCCCTTTGTTTTGAAGGTCAGCTGCTTTTTGGATGCAGGACGTGTCGGGGAACTTAAAACCGAACCCAGTACAAATAATTGACAAAGCGGCAGGAGTGCGCAGCGTCGAGCTGGGAAATGTATGTACACAGCGATATATGCTAATTCCTCCCTATCTCCTCTCACTATCCTAATAGACCGGAGCTTGCAATCACTTAGGATTGCTTTCTATTATGAAAATACAGAAAGCAAAAATGTAGTTGATTTCTCCTATCGGCGCGGCAGTAATCCCATCCGAGGCCTCGGGATGCACTGGCAAAATTATCCGAGATTAAAAACCAGAGGTTTTGATGACTAGGAAGGGGGGGGAAAAATAAGTCTTGCCACCTGGCATCCTTTATTTTATTCTTCTATCGATGGGAAGGGTTTGGAATACAGTATTAGTATTTATTTAATTTTTACTCTCAAGATCTTTTGAAGCTACTTCGAGTAAAAGTGCCGCTTTTCAATTGTCTGTATACAGCGGTAGCGGCCATCTTTGAAAGTAAATCTTTATTTTCTTTCAAAACCAGCGCCTCTCTTGTCTTCAGATTGTGCGCGGTATTGTGGCACAGTTCCGTTTAAGTGAAGCGAGTCCAGATGTAATGCCATCCACAACCTGAGGACAGAGGTGGCGCTGTTTTGCTTTTTATTTTTTTATACTGGATAACGCCCTATAAAGGTACGTTCACATTTGCTGTGGATTTAGATCCGGTGTTCAACAATTTTTTTTGTATTGATTTAACAGCATGAAACAGCGGAACACATCTGCTACGGATTTCATGCTGTTAAATCAATACAAATAAATAGTTGAACGCGGGATCAAATCTGCAGCGAATACGGTACGTGTGAAAGCAACCTGAGGCTGTGTTCATATTGCAGAATTTTTCCGCTCGTAAATTCCCATTCCCATTGGATTCTGCGGCACCGTGTGCATGGTGGAATTTCCGTGCGGATTTCAGCCACTGCAGAAAGAATTAACATGGCAAATCTTTCTGCTGAATCCGCTCGAAAATGTCATCTATAGAGATTATGTCATTATTAGGGTTTACAATATAAATTCCTAATTCATCTTTATTGTACCTGATGAAGGGGCCAGACTGGCCTGGAAAGGCGTCCTACCTAAATAATAAATATTACTCTTCATTATATTTTGAAGTTAGTAGTTCGATAAATACTGGCAGCGACCATATATTTTCAAGAAAAAGTGTGGAGTATCTGAATGTGCCCAGGGGGATTGTGGGGGGTAGCAGCAGCCTTACTGAACTTGATCAGCCTTATGTGAGTTGTGTCCACAATATCACAACTCGAATAGGTGAGTCTGTTTTGGTTAACACCATTACTCACCACAGCAAAAACTATCTCACAAGGGGCTCTGTTTTGGAGTGTGGGAGGAAACCAGAGTACCCGGAGGAACCCATGAAACACCATGGACCCCCTCCTCTATACATTTTTACAGTTAAAGACCTACAAATATTTGCCAGAATGGAAGTTGGCTATAAGGAGCGTCTTTCCCTTTTGAACTCCCAGCAGATTAATAAATTACATGGGCAACCCACCATCTATTTAATTGAGAACTTTGTAATACTTAAAGGGGCATTCCAGGAAAAAACAATATTTTTTTATATCAACTAGCTCCAGAAAGTTAAACAGATTTGTAAATTACTTTTATTAAAAAATCTTAATCCTTTCAATAATTATCAGCTGCTGAAGTTGAGTTGTTGTTTTCTGTCTGGCAACAGTGCTCTCTGCTGACATCTCTGCTTGTCTCGGGAACTGCACAGAGTAGAATAGGTTTGCTATGGGGATTTGCTTCTAAACTGGGCGGTTCCCGAGACACATGTCATCAGAGAGCACTTAGACAGAAAAGAACAACTCAACTTCAGAAGCTCATAAGTACTGAAAGGATTAAGATTTTTTAATAGAAGTAATTTACAAATCTGTTTAACTTTCTGGAGCCAGTTGATATATATATATATATAAAATTTTCCTGGATAACCCCTTTAAAGAAGTGTTCCAGTTATATCAAGGATAGGGGATAAGTGTCTGATTCCAATGGTCAAACTCCAAGTGATCTCCAGAATGGGGCCTGTTCTCCACCTACCATGTGTCGAGACAAACTGGTCTCAGGGTGGTACCCTCACGATTCCTAACCAGGGTGCCTCCAGCTGTTGCAAAACAACAATTTCCAGCTTGCCCAGACAGCCAAAGAATGCTATTGGGCTAGGGTTGCCACCTTTCTTGCAATAAAATACCGGCCATGCTAATTTGCATAATTAATTAGCTATGCGTGACATCACAGGATACACATATGCGGGAAATTTTTTTTCTATTCTGACCCCTATAACTTTTTTTATTTCTCCCTATACGGTCCTGTATGAGGGCTCATTTTTTTGCTCCCCGATCTGTAGTTTTTACCAGTACCTTTTGTTTTGATTTTTCGATTTCTTTTTTTTTTTTTTTTTATTAAATTTGGGAGTTGCAGTTAGTTACTAACTACAACTCCCAGCATGACCTGATACAGCCTGTGGCTCAGCAGCTTCCCCAAATGAAAACTACAACTCCCAGCATGTTGGACTATATTGTAGTATATAGTATAGGTCAGTGTTTTCCAAGCAGGGGTGCCTCCAGCTGATGCAAAACTACAACTCCCAGCATGCCCAGACATCCGTTGGCTGTCTGGGCATGCTGGGAGTTGTAGTTTTGCAACAGCTGGAGGCGCTCTGGTTGGGAAACATTGGTATAGGTTATGGTGCAACATTCGGGAGTTGGAGGATTGGTCGGATAAATACTGGCCATTGCATTGCCGGTATTTTTAATATAAAAATACCGTCAGGGTGGCTAAAATACCGGCTGTGGCGGTAAAATACCGGCCAGGTGGCAACCCTATATTGGGCTGCTGAACATTGCTGAGCACTGAGAGCTTTAAAGCGGTTATCCAGGAAAAAACTTTTCTTCATATATCAACTGGCTCTAGAAAGTTAAACAGATTTGTAAATTACTTCTATTAAAAAATCTTAATCCTTTTAGTACTTATGAGCTTCTGAAGTTGAGTTGTTCTTTTCTGTCTAAGTGCTCTCAGATGACACGTGTCTCAGGAACCGCCCAGTTTAGAAGAGGTTTGCTATGGGGATTTTCTTCTAAACTGGGCGGTTCCCGAGACACTTGTCATCAGAGAGCACTGCGACAGAAAAGAACAACTCAACTTCAGAAGCTCATAAGTACTGAAAGGATTAAAAAATGTTAATAGAAGTAATTTGCAAATCTGTTTAACTTTCTGGAGCCAGTTGATATATAAATAAAAAAGTTTTTTCCTGGATAACCCCTTTAAGTTCTGGTCTTTGGACCCTGGGTTGGGCTAGGATTTGCATCCATAATAAGGAGGCAAGTACACACGTATGTGAATACGCTTTACCCAGCATCCACACAAACATCTATTCATCTATTTAAGTTTACCCAGTAATAAAGTTTAGGTAAACAGGTTTCTCATAATTTCCTCCCCATATATTTTATAGGGTGCATTCAGTTCCATGCGAATCCACCAAAGCGGCCCAATGATCCCCCTTCCATATACGTGTAAGGTAATAAAATGTAATATTTTTGTGCTGACAATTGTTAGATTTCACGGAAGGTTTGTTTGTTTGTCCGGAGTCGCCGTTCTTCTTCCCGGCTCCTCTGGATACACAGAGGTTAAAGCAGCTTTTATCTTGGCCTCCCTGTGGCGCGCTCACATTGGGGATCCTAAGGAGTAATCAGTGAAGCTGTTCCTTATAGTCTATTAAAGCGCAGCTGTTCATCAATTACAATGGGAAAACCAATCTTGCAGCGTTGAATGGTCTCGCGTCTTATTGTTGCATTACCCGACTAAACATTTCAATGGTGACGCAATGTCACCGCGTCGTAAAGTCAGCCCGCAATCGCTGTCTGGAAACTTCTTCCTATATGTAAGTAACAGCATCAGTATTGAGCCCCATTCTCAGGGCCCTTTTTCCAAAATTTTTGTTTCTTATTACTGTACCTTCAAGGGGTTAACCAAAGATTAAAAATGATTACCTATTCACAGGATAGGCGATGAGTATCTGATCGATGAGGTCTGACCATTGCCCATTGCCCTTGTCCCCTAAGAGAATTTACCAACATTAGCTGGGCTATCTTCAGCAATCCCATAGTGAGTGAATATATCATGCTGGGAGTTGTGGTTTTGCAACATCTGGAGGTCCACAGTTTAGAGACCCCTGCTGTAGGGGTATATGTATAATCTTAAGACCAGCAGTAAAGTTCCGTTGTTGTTCCATTGACTTGGCAGACAATGGAAGCCCGATCTCATGATTGATGGGGTTCTCAGCAGTCAGACCCTCACTGATCAGATACTATCCAGTGGATACTGTAGGTCATAGCATATTATCTTAGGATAACCCCTTTAGGAGAAGGAAAACACAGAGTAGGACTTTCCATTTTTAGTACTATGTCATTGCGGAATGTGGGGGGTGGGGTGCCCTATCATTCAGGACCATGACCAATGCTCTGACCATTGGGTTATGTACCTGAACCCCTTCAGTGCTAATGCAGCCAACCTGAAGAAGTGCACAGTTTTGGTCTTTTGGGATAATTTGCATATATTATACAACCTGTTGAACTCCTAAAACTCTTATATCTATCTATCTATCTATCTATCTATCTATCTATCTATCTATCTATATCTTGTAATTGGACACGGCAGGTGGTGGATCCTCCGGGCCTGTGTGGATAATAACGTGAGTCGTGCCAGGGAGCGGAGTCTAAGGTCTCGCTGGTTTTCACCAGAGCCCGCAGAAAAGCGGGATGGTCTTGCTGCGGCAGGCGGCACCCAGGTCACTACCCCTGGCACGACTTGTCCACACAGGGAGCTGGGAGGTGGCATGGCACAGAAAGAGACTGGCAGGATGTGGCAAGATGGTAGTAGGTCAGGGCAGATAACTCAGGTACAGGTTAGGGAAGGTAACAGGTACATGGTAACAGGAGCACAGACTTTCACTATGGCACAAGGTAACCAAAGATCCGGCACGGAAACAAGGGAGGAGCTGATATATAAGGACATGGTGCAGGTGTAGACACTTGATTAAATGATCACTGGCCCTTTAAGAGTAAGAGCTCTGGTGTGCGCATGCCCCCGCCTCCTAGGCTGCGAGGACACGGAGAGGCGGAAGATGAGGGAGGTGAGTGACGGGCTGGGATTCGCATGCGAATCCCAGCCCCGCCGGGAGCAGGGACATAAGCAGAGAGCGCTCATGGCCGGTGTGTCCTGCTGGAGCGCAGGTGTTACAGTACCCCCCCCCTTTGGTCTCCCCCTCTTCTTTGCAATTCAGAGAGTTCCCCACTACATGAGACCAGGGGGTTTCTGGAATGGGCAAAGGCTGTAAGGAACTTGCAGGTTTCTATCGTGGAGTCTTCCGTCTTCTATGGTCACCAAATGGCAAGGAAGAATGTCCCCAATTCAAGACTTTATGTCTGAGTTTAACAGGCACAGAAGATATCACAGGAGGAACAAGACAGTGATCTTGGCAATATTGTCCCCAACAAGTGATTTCACTAGATTTCCAGTCAAGTAGTGGAGAAGAAGCTCCGAGGTACAACGTGGTAGCACATAGAACTCAAATTTTTCCTTATGCAAATTTCCTACTTGCATGTCGAGGGGTTCAGTGCGGAATTGCACCTTACAGTTCAGATTTTGTAGAAGGGCTTGGCAAGACGAGACACTGGACGGTGTTTATGGACCTGGGAGGCACCAATGAAGTTAGCAGCGAAATCGGAGTCCAAAAGAGCAGAAGTGATGAAAGACGTCTTGGCAGAGGAAAATACTTGAACCGGGGTGGTCAAGCGAGGAGAGGTAATATTAACATCTAGGAAAACCACTCCTATTTGTCCAAGTTGTGAGTGTTCTCCCAGACGCAGAGCACGTATAAAACAGTCTTTGAGAAAGTGCTCCGGACTGGCACAATATAGGCACAAATTCTCATTGCATCGACGGGATTTTTCCTGCTTTGTTACCGTATTTATCGGGGTATACCACGCACCGGCCTATAACATGCATCCTCATTTTACCAAGGATGTTTGGGTAAAAAAAGTTTTTTACCCAAATATCCTTGGTAAAATGAGGATGCATGTGTATACCCCGATTCACTGTTTCTGACCCAGCAGAAGCCCCCAGGAAAGGCAGGGGGAGGGAGGCCGTCGCTGCCCGCTTCTCTCCTCATGCCTCTCCTGGGGTCTAGAGCCCTGCTGCCGCCGCTTCTCTCCCCCTGGCTATCGGTGCCGCTGCCCCATTGCCAGCGCCGCTTCCCCATTACCGGCGCCACTGCCCCATTACCGGCACCACTGCCCCATTGCCTCCCCATCCCTGCTTTTATAATTACCTGTTGCCGGGGTCGGGTCCGCGCTGCTTCTGGCTCCGGTGTGGTGTCTCCTGTGTGGTTACTATACGCTGCTAGGTGCAATGACGAGTGACGTCTTCAACGCGACGTCACTCGTCATTGCGCAGCGCAGCGCATAGTAACCACACAGGAGACGCCAAACCAGAGCCAGAAGCAGCGCGGACCCGACCCCGGCAACAGGTAATTATAAAACCGGGGATGGGGGAGGCAATGGGGCAGCGGCGCCGATAGCCAGGGGGAGAGAAGCGGTGACAGCGGGGCTCTAGACCCCAGGAAAGGCAGGGGGAGAGAAGTGGGCAGCGACGGCCTCTCTCCCCCTGCCTTTCCAGGGGTCTTCTGCGGGGTCAGAAAAACCGGGGATGGGGGAGGCAATGGGGCAGCGGCACTGGCAGTCTCTGGACCCCAGGACAGGCAGGGGCAGAGAATCGGGCAGCGACGGCAGGTCTCTGGACCTGCAAAAGCCTCTGCAGTTCATTGATTTAAAGCGCCCGCTTTAAATCATTGAACTGCAGTGGCTTATCGGCGTATAACACGCAGATAGACTTTAGGCTAAAATTTTAGCCTAAAAAATGCGTGTTATACGCCGATAAATACAGTAAGTGAAAACGGTCCACTTCCATAGCCTCTGCGGCAAGAGGCAAAGTAGAGAGTAGGGGTGGATGTTGGAACACGGGGGCCAGACGAGGTAATCGCTGTGTTCGGGCAGGTTCTTTTTCCTCTAAGCAAAACGCACATCAATTCGAGTGGCTAAATGGATAAGTTCGCTCAGGTTAGCCAGAGAATCTTGTGCAGCGAGAGCATCCTTGATTCGAGAGGTAAGTCCTTTTTTAAAGGTGGCACACAAGGCCGTGTTGTTCCAAGAAAGTTCAGAGGCAAGAGTGCGGAACTGAACCGCGTAGTCGCCAAAGGAGGAGTTCCAATAGCAGAGGTTCAGAAGAGCCGTCTCGGCAGAGGAGGTTCGCGCGGGTTCTTCAAATGCATTGCGGAATTATGCAAGGAAGGCTGACCAGTTCAAGGAGACTGGATCTCTACGATCCCAGAGAGGAGTAGCCCAGGCCAAAGCTTTTCCAGACAGTAGACTGAACACAAACGCCACGTTAGCACGCTCTGTTGGGGACAGATCCGCCATGAGTTCTAGGTGGATAGAACACTGTGTCACAAAGCCTCTACACAGCTTGGGATCTCCGTCATACTTAGAAGGCAAGGACAAACAAAGCTTGTTCCCGGGAGAAGCTGCTGACACAGGAGGAGGCTCAGGAACAGGTGGCTGCTGCTGTTGAGAGTTGGCTGAGAGTTGATTCAGTTGTTGCGCCTGATGGGCTAACTGCTGCGACTATTGACCCATGACGGTGGGAAGATCCGAGACATCTGGCAAAGGCACCCCAGCGGGATCCATGGCATGATCTTACTGTAACGGGACACAGCAGGTAGTGGATCCTCTGGGCCTGTGTGCATAATGACATGAGCCGTGCCAGGGAGCGGAGTCTAAGGTGCCGCTGGTTTTCACCAGAGCCCGCTGCAAAGCGGGATGGTCATGTTGCGGCAAACGGCACCCAGGTCGCTACACCTAGCACGACTGGTCCACACAGGTAGCTGGGAGGTGGCAAGGCACAGAAGGAGACTGGCAGGATGTGGTAAGATATCAGTAGGTCAGGGCAGATAACTCAGGTACAGGGTAGGTAAGGTAACAGGGAACACGTACACGGTAACAGGAACACAGACTTTTACCATGGCACAAGGTAACCAAAGATCCGGCACGGAAACAAGGGGGGAGCTGATATATAAGGAAAGGGTGCAGGTGTAGACACTTGATTAAATGAGCACTGGCCCTTTAAGAGTAAAAGCTCCGGTGCACACACGCCCTAGGAGGTGGGGGCATGCGCGCCGGGGCTTCGAGGACACAGAGATGTGGAAGATGAGGGAGGTGAGTGACGGGCTGGGATTCGTATGCGAGCGCGTCCCGCGATGCGAATTCCAGCCCCGCCGGCAGCAGGGACATAAGCAGAGAGTGCTCACGGCCGGCGTGTCTGGCTGAAGCGCAGGTGTTACATCTATCTATCTCATATCTATCTCATATCTATCTATCTACTTTATATCTATCTATTTCATATCTATCTATCTATCTATCATCTATCTATCTATCTCATATCTATCTATCTATCTATCTATCTCATATCTATCTATTTCATATCTATCTATCTTTCTTTCTCTCATATCTATCTATCTATTAATCTATCTATCTTTCTCTCTCTCTCTCTCTCTCTCTCTCTCTCTCTCTATCTCATATCTATCTATCTCATATCTATCTATCTAGCAGATAAAGATGCAGCACACCGATTACATTTCGGTAGTCTCACGCCACCATTTTCAATAGATTATTATCAATATTACTGATAGTTTCTGTGACCCCACATCCCCTATAACGATACATTAGGTTAAAAGAAACCCATAAAACCTTCTGAAAACCCAGTAATATAAGCCACAATCTGAGTCTGTTTCAATCATTATAAGACACAAGAAATCAGCCTCTCCCCGTCAGGAGCCTCTTCTAAGGTCTCGTTTCGGTGTTTTTCCCTCTGAAGAATAAACCCCATCACATACCATTTATTGCTACAGGGATTTAATATATTTTTGCATCTCATTGAATGTAACGCTCACATCTATCTATTCCTTTCTCTGGTCACCTGGGTCTCTTCAACACTCGAGGTAAATGATATTACTCATCATTCAATAACATCAGGTAAAAAGCAAGGAGCTTAGCAGAAAGAACCATGTCAATTATAAGTGATATCTGCAGAAAGTAATAAACTATATCAGCCCGGCCACGGAAATGAAGGCTGAGGAGTCAATCATTGCAAAACATTTTAAATGAAATTTTTGGTGCATTCCGCTATTCATTATTGTTCCCTGTCATTAGAATAGGGGAGGCCGCTGTTCCTACAGAGGATATACATAGTCATCTCATTCCCTATAGGGGAGGAGGGGTGGAGGGAGGAGGCTTGCACGCATGTCATACATAGATCTACATCAAATAGGTCAATGGTTGATGGACTCATTATTCAGCGAGAGGGCTGTTCCTTTAAGAAAATACAGCTGTGGTCTCCTTACTGTGGACCTCCAGCTGTTGCAAAACTACAACTCTCAGCATGCCCGGACAGCCAACGGCTGTCCGGGCATGCTGGGAGTTGTAGTTTGGATTCTGGGGCACAGCATCAGATTTCATTTAGATCAGAGGCCATTTTCCAAGGCTCATACTCATGTTTTCATAAGAAAATGTTGTCGTAAAGTTTATTTTACTTTTGTATTTGGTGTGAAAAAAAAATAGATTTTTATTTGATTTATTTATTTATTTATTGTTTTATTTTCAATGCAATATATTGCATTTTTAACCTCTTAACGGCAATGGACGTACATTCACGGCCATCGTCGGCTCCCGCGGGAGCTGAGCATGCATCATTCCCGCTTCATACCATGGCTAATGCTGGACATCGAGGATCAAGCCAATGTACAGCATTAACTCTTTAGACGTCTAAGACAGGAGAAAAAAACATTGCCGGTTAGTTCAGGGAGCTTATTGGGACCACCATGGCAAAATCCCGGGGTTCCGATCAGCTGAGAAGACAGGCGAAGGGTCCTTAAAGGGGTTATCCAGGAAAAAACTTTTTTTTATATATCAACTGGCTCCAGAAAGTCAAACAGATTTGTAAATTACTTCTATTAAAAAATCTTAATCCTTTCAGTACTTATGAGCTTCTGAAGTTAAGGTTGTTCTTTTCTTTCTAAATCCTCTCTGATGACACCTGTCTCGGGAAACGCCCAGTTTAGAAGCAAATCCCCATAGCAAACCTCTTCTAAACTGGGCGTTTCCCGAGACAGGTGTCATCAGAGAGCACCTAGACAGAAAAGAACAACCTTAACTTCAGAAGCTCATAAGTACTGAAAGGATTAAGTTTTTTTAATAGAAGTAATTTACAAATCTGTTTAACTTTCTGGAGTCAGTTGATATATAAAAATTTTTTTTTCCTGGAATACCCCTTTAACTGCCTTCATTGCATCTGATTGGCTCTCCAGGAGTCAAGGCCGCCTAAGCAGCCTGCAATAATGGAGAGCCGATAACGCTGATCAATGCCGGGCTATGAAGCAGCATTGTTTAGTGTTTGCGATCAAAAGATTACATGTAATAGTCTCCTACAGGGACAAAAAAATTGTGAATAAATGGTCTACAAACAATGTTTCAAATTATGAATAAGCCCCTTCCCTAATAAAAGTTTGTAACACCCCCCATTTCCCTTTTTTTTCCCAAATTAAACAATGCAAACAAAAATAAACATGAACATATGTGACATCTAAGTGTGCGTTAAAGGGGTACTCCCGTGGAAAACTTTTCTTTTTTTTTTTTAAACAACTGGTGCCAGAAAGTTAAACAGATTTGTAAATTACTTCTATTAAAAAATCTTAATCCTTCCAGTACATATTAGCTGATAGCAACCGGGACCTGCTGTCCACGACACGAGCACCGCTTCAGTGCTCAAGGTCATGTATAGGACGTAAATGTACATCCTGGTGCGCAAAGTCCCAGCGCATCAGGACATTCATATATGTCCATTTTCCTTAAGGGGTTAATTTTTTTTGGAAATTATTTATTACAGTACACAGTTTTTGTGTCCCCATAGGGGATTATTACTTCCAATCTTTCAATTGCTAAGACTGTTCAATTCTGTGCTATGGTAGTGTTCTGCTAAGGCAGACTGTAAAATTGCATGGGGCGCAGTTCTGCACCTCACAGCGGCATCTAAAGGGTGATCGCTGATGCCTGGCATTAGCAATGAGTCCTGGCTGCGGATTGCAATCGGTTCTCACCGGGTATGAAGCGATCAGTCCTTAAGGAGTTAAATGCGGCCATTGGCTATTTGAGCTATCTTTACAGATGCACATGTCCTCCTTTGTATTCCATTACCACTCACAACACTGCCACTTACACTTACTTAAAGGGGTATTCCAGTTAAAAACTTTTTTTTTTCATATCAACTGGCTCCAGAAAGTTAAACAGATTTGTAAATTATTTCTATTAAAAATCTTAATCCTTCCAGTACTTATCAGCTGTTGAAGTTGAGTTGTTCATTTCTGTCTGACAACAGTGCTCTCTGCTGACACCTCTGTCTGTCTCAGGAACTGTCCAGAGCAGAAACAAATCCCCATAGCAAACCTCTCCTGCTCTGCATAGTTCCTGAGACAGACAGAGGTGTCAGCAGAGAGCACTGTTGCCAGACAGAAAAGAACAACTCAACTTCAACGGCTGATAAGTACTGGAAGGATTAAGATTTTTTTAAATTGAAGTAATTTACATATCTATTTAACTTTTCTTACTGGAATGCCCCTTTAAGTAAAATACATGGATACAGTAACAAATTAACGTCAACGATTCTTACAATATCCCTGTGTAACATAGAAAAGTAAAGGAAATGGCTGAAATCTTATAATTCCTGATGGCGAATGAGCTCAGACGCTGACTGAGGAAGATTCAGAATAATGTTCAGCGATAGCAATAGAGGATCAGGACTGAAATGAGGATGTCACATGATCAGGAAACATCTCAACACTTCACGAAAATCACCTAAATAAATGTTTCCATTTGAAGAAAAAAATACCTGATACCTGTTTCTCGACAGTCCACTGGGGTCCAGGGGGTCTACAGGTGGAGTTTAAAGGGGTAATCCGGAGGGGGAAAAACTGGTGCCAAAAAGTTCTACAGATTTGTAAATTACTTCTATATAAAAATCTTAATCCTTTCAGCTGCTGTATGCTCCAGATGAAGTTGTGTAGTTCTTTCCAGTCTGACCACAGTGCTCTCTGCTGACACCTCTGTTTGTGTCAGGAACTGTCCAGAGCAGGAGAGGTTTTCTATGGGGATTTGCTCCTACTCTGTACAGTTCTCCAGTTCCTGCAACTCACAGAATGCCCATCTTCTGATACTTTATGTAATGAGCATGATTCGGATACTGTATTTGATGAGCATGTCCTGATACCTTATGTAATGAGCATGGTCCTGGTACCTTATGTAATGAGTGTGGTCCTGATACCCTATGTAATGAGTGTGGTCCTGATACCTTATGTAATGAGCGTGGTACTGATACCTTATGTAATGAGTATGGTCCTGATACCTTATGTAATAAGCATGGTCCTGATACCTTATGTAATGAGCATGATCCTGATACCTTATGTAATGAGCATGGTCCTGATACCTTATGTAATGAGTGTGGTCCTGATACCTTATGTAATGAGTGTGGTCCTGATACCTTATGTAATGAGTGTGGTCCTGATACCTTATGTAATGAGCATGGTCCTGATACCTTATGTAATGAGCGTGGTACTGATACCTTATGTAATGAGTATGGTCCTGATACCTTATGTAATAAGCATGGTCCTGATACCTTATGTAATGAGCATGGTCCTGATACCTTATGTAATGAGCATGGTCCTGATACCTTATGTAATGAGTGTGGTCCTGATACCTTATGTAATGAGTGTGGTCCTGATACCGTATGTAATATGTGTGGTTCTGATACCACATGTAATGAAGGTGGTTTTAATACCGTATGTAACAAGGGTGATACAGTAGGCTGTCAAGGCATGCTGGAATTTGTAGTTTTGCGACAGCTGGGGGCACTCTTTTTGAAAAATACTGAATTGGAAGATGCTCCAGTGCAACTCTAGGCTGGAATGGACCTGTGATTACCATGCTCCCTGGTGGTCCCCATTGGTGGTCCACTTTATTTGGCCAGAATCTACTAGAGTGGAAAAGTTTTTTCCCAGCATGCCCAGGCAACCGAAGGCTGTCCGGGCATGCCGGTAGTTGTAGTTTTGCAACAGCTGGAGGCATCCAGATTGGGAAACACTGCACTGGAAGATGGTCTAGTGTAACTGGGTTGGAGTTAACCTGTGATAGCCATGATATTTGTAGAGCCATCCCTTTTTTTCTGACCAATGCAATAATCCATATAAACCCCAAAATGCGTGGGTCTTTATGGCTTGTTTAACGCAATAATTAAAGACGGCGATATCCGCAGCCTACTGCGCCATATCCTGGTATACTACCTCCCCAGGGAGGTGGATACGTAGTTCATTTCACTCCTAGCGATTCCATGCGGCTGTAGATAGATTTTCTGAATAATGCAGACAACCCAGCAGTATTAGCACATTCCTGTGATTCCTGCTCTGAAGCGTTAATGTGGATGCGCACACACAAACACACGCGCGCAGGTCATGATTACAAATCAGCCTCCCCCCCCCCCAAGGACCGTCATTTAGTCAGTAAAAAAAAAAATATGTAAGTAAGAAAAGTTGAAGAAGGCATAGAGCTCCTGAATATTCATCATCATCCAGACTTCTATGTTCTCCCTCTGTTCGGGGACAGAATCCCGGCCCTCGAGCACCTGCAGATGAACTTTCCGCTTTGTATTCTCACAATGAGGGATTGCGCGCAGTTTTTTACAGACAATATAAAGTCAGCCGGCAGAGAGGGAAATAACAAACAGACACGTTTATTTCCCACCATAAACAGGGTTGTCCACCTACAGGAGATTGTAATACATTCGCTGCCTTGTGGGCAAAGAATAATTGTCATAATTCATCTCTGCTGCCCCCTACTGCCTGCTTTCGTAATATATTTGTCTCCTGAAGGGGTCCTATACTAAAGATTGTGAGGGACAGGCGTGCTATGCAGTGTTTTCCTTTCAGGGTTGCAAAATTACAACTCCCAGCATGCCCGGACAGCCAAAGGCTGTCCGGGCATGCTGGGAGTTGTAGTTTTGCAACAGCTGGAGGCACCCTAGTTGGGAAACATTGCACCAGAGGCACGTGCCCTGAGCATAGGCAACTTTTGGCACTGAAGTTGTTTTGGAGTACATCTCACATGATTCTCTTACAGCCAAAATGCTGCCAAAGCATCATAGTCCAAAACATCTGCGGTTTCCAGAACCAAAACAGTATCTTGCACTCAATGCTCAGTAACGGACTCGGCGTTCCTACAGGGAAGGTTACGGTGGACCAGGAAAGCAGACTGGTGTGGGCGCTCAGAGGCAATATATAGACCAGATATATATCTGGTCTGTGTGCTTCCTAACATAAAATAACCACTTAGCTTCAGGAGAACAGCCCTAATTGTCTTGGGCCCTAGTCTCAATTCCTTGCGATCTCCTGTCCCCTTCCTGTTGTTAGGGGAATTCTATCTAAAGAAGCATAGAGACCAAGATGGATCACATCAAGTGGTGGCGGAGCTTAGCTAATGTGAGCTCTATGCTGTGCTGACCACTGTTTGCATCCACTGTCTGCGTTCTACAGAGGGTCTATGCTGTGCCCGAGAGGGTTCACACTTTGAAAGGTAAATCAAGGCTTCCCGCATATCTCTTACAATCCCTTGAGCAAATACCTGTGTTCATACTATGTACACAGTGCTGCCCCGTAAATATAATCCCCTCTCCTTCGCCCTTTAGCTTGTCATCGTCATCAACAGCAGGAGCAATTCATTGCTTAAAGGGGTATTCCAGGAAAAAACTTTTTTTTTTTTTTTTTATATAACAACTGGCTCCAGAAAGTTAAACAGATTTGTAAATTCAATCTAATAGAGAGGGACTCGGCACCACCTAGACTAGCACTAGGATAAAGCGATCTATTCGGATACAGCAGGCTACTCGGTCTATCAGTGTCTTCCCTTGCAACAGCTGGAGGAACTTCAGTGGTGCTCAACGTATAAGACAAGTCCTTACAAAATGCATGCAATAGAAGAAGGTAGAAACGGAGCAACTCACCACACCAAGCAAGTGGTTCTTTATTCCAAAGCTTCAACCATGGAAGACAAGCAGGGGAAAGTGAGGACGGGACGCGGGGGTATCCACTCAGTGACGGGACCGTTTGGCACCTGAGTGCTTCGTCAGTAGTGTTGAGCGGCATAGGCCATATTCGAATTCGCGAATATTCGCGAATATATGGACGAATATTCGTCAAATATTCGCGAATATTCACATATTCGTAATATCCTCGATTTATTTTCGCATATACAAAAGAAATTCGCACATGCGCAAATTACCATATACGTTTTTGCGCATATAGTAACACAGTTGGATTGCGCATATGCGAAAATTGTATATACAAATGTTCGCATATGCGAAATTCAAACACCGGTCTCACACAGTAGTATTACAGCCTTCTTTACACCACACAAGCTGGAAGCAGAGAGGGATGATCACTGTGATGTGTATTGTGAAAAAAAAAAAAAAGGAAAAAACATAAAAAAAAAAAAAAAAAAGAATATTCGTGATTACGAATATATAGTGCTATATCCGCGAATATTCGCGAATATAAGCCGCATTGCGAATATTCGCGAGCAACACTTCGTCAGACCGGGATAGTGAAATTTCGCATATGGGAAAAATATTTACATGTGCGAACATTCGCATATGGGAAAATGATGAGTGAAAATTCGCATTTGTGAAAATGCGCATATGGACACAATTTTCATGTGCGAAAATTCGTTTGAGGAAAATTCGCACATGTACAAATTCGCATATGTGAAAATATGCATGCGTAAAATGCGCATATGAAAAATTCGCATATGGGGCAAAAAAAAAATCATGTATGGGAAAATTTGCATGAATGACAATTCGCATATGGGAAAAATTATTATATGTGAACATTCGCATATGAGAAAATTTGCATACGTGAAAATTCGTATATGGGAAAAATTATTATATGTGAACATTCGCATATGTGTAAATTTGCATGCGCGAAAATTCCCATACGGGGAAATTAGCATATGGAAATATTTGCACGAGTTAAAATTCGTATATGGGAAAAATTAGCGTGCGCGAAAATTCGCATATGGGAAAAATTTGCATTTCCAAATCCCAAGACATTCCTTACTGAAATCACAAAAAAACTAAAATAACAATAACAGGTTTACTTTGACCTTTAAAAACACTAACATGAATGAAATAATGAAGAAATCGATCCGAAAGCATTGGTTTATGTTACAACAAGACGAAGACCTCAAGTCTCTAACAGAATTGAATCCCATAGTAACACCGAAGGCATGCTGGGAGTTGTAGTTTCGCAACAGCTGGAGGCACCCTGGTTGGGAAACACTGCACTAGCGGTGTCACAAGAATGCCGCAGCACTACGCAAATAGCGTAGGCAGCGATAGGAGCCTAGCGTTAGCCCTACGCTATTTGTGTAGTACTGCGCATGCCCAGAATAAATTAACTTTGGGGGAGTAGCTGACTCTGGGCTGGGAGGCCGGCACAGCCCGCAGTGACTCATGGGAGCGATGAGTAACCGGGCGAAGATGGCGCCGGATCATGAAGAAGACGCGGTCAAGCGTCATCAAAGGACCCAGCTTCCGGCCAGATGGAAAAGCGAGGAGAAATCCAGGAAGAAGCCGACATGGACAACGTGAGTATATTACAATGTGATATAACTTTTATTAATGCTTCATTTCCCCCATAAACAGGTTGCGTCGGAGTACTCCTTTAATTACTGGAGTGGGGGCTCCCTGTCTTAGCGCCCACATGCGCTCACACCATAACAGTAACCCTGATGATATTAAATTTGCCGGAATAGAACATGTAGAAAACGTCCCTAGGGGTGTGAACAGACACCAACAACTCCTAAGAAGTGAAGCCAGGTGGATCATCCGGACGGATGCCACCAGTCCCCTAGGACTTAATGAAAAACAGGAATACGGTGCACTCTTCTAGTAGGTAACTACACAATACTGTTAATTTGCATAATAGGAAGTTGTTTTTAATGTTTATATAACATGTTTTACTATACACTTTTGTATCTAAGTTAAGAACCAATGACCAGCAGTTTACTTGCAGCGTCATCAGGATTTACCTGTTTTAAAGCACTCCCCTTCCTGTGACCTCACTATTCCGGACTGACGAAGTGCTCAGGCGCCAAATGGTCCCGTCACCGAGTGGATACCCCCGCGTCCCGTCCTCACTCTCCCCTGCTTGTCTTCCATGGTTGAAGCTTTGGAATAAAGAACCACTTGCATAGAATACCTAGGTCGGTGTGGTGAGTTGCTCCGTTTCTACCTTCTTCTATTGTGTGCAGATTTGTAAATTACTTCTATTAAAAAATCTTAATCCTTCCAATAATTATCAACTGCTGAAGTTGAGTTGTTCTTTTCTGTCTGACAACAGTGCTCTCTACTGACATCTCTGCTTGTCTCAGGAACTGCACAGAGTAGAATAGGTTTGTTATGGGGATTTGCTTCTACTCTAGACAGTTCCCGAGACAGGTGTCATCAGAGAGCACTTAGACAGAAAAGAACAACTCAAATTCAGCAGCTCATAAGTACTGAAAGGATTAAGATTTTTTTAATAGAAGTAATTTACAAATCTGTTTAACTTTCTGGAGCCAGTTGATAGATATATATATATATATATATAAAGTTTTTTTTCCTGGATAACCCCTTTAAACCTGGGGATTTTATGATGCAACCCCTTCCTTGCTGTGCTTCTGCTTTTCTTTCTGATCATATACCAATGACATTTCCTGTTTTGAAGCGAAAACATCTCATTGGTCTCATCCTTATCATCACAGACAGGATTACAGCAAAGGATGGCCCCAGCATATAGACAAGATGGGATTAGATAGGTGATGGTCAGAGCTCAGCCTCTCCCCCTCCCTGCACAGGTTGCAGAGCATGTCTAGAAAACTTTCCCATAAAAGTCAATAGGGTCCCCCATTAGTGTTTCATGGTGCCCCATAGAAGGCTGTAGAACAGTGGTCTCAAACTGTGGTCCTCCAGATGTTGCAAAACCTCAACTTCCAGCATGCTGGGAGTTGAAGTTTTGCAACATCTGGAGGACCACATATTAAGACCACTGCTGTAGAACTATGGGGTATTTACACCAGTTTTGGAGGTTCTTATACATGGCAAACTGATGCATGTGTTTTTAAAATACTGAAATTTGGGAGTCCAGAACAATGTGGGTTCCAAAATAACTGATACATTGGGAACCTTTATGTGGATCGATCCCGTCTTCTGACTTACCTGTAGAAGAAGACACAGCAGTAATGATATCATCATTAGCCCTTGAGCGCTACAGATGTGAATGTTGGGATTCCATCAAAATTCCTGCCCCGATGGTAGGAGAAACCATTATACATATTAATGAGGCAACAAGTGCGAGGAATAATAGGGACTTCATATAAGAAACACTTCACTTTTTTCAGGAATGGGTACAGAGTCTGTGCCCAGGGGTCAAAAGTGTGGCGAGGGATGCCCATGCTTTGGTATGTTAAATGGGCCTAATATGTAGAGGAAAACACTCCCAACAACATCCTAACACCGCCAACCTTAACCATTGGCACAATGTAGGCTGGATCCATAGATTAATATGGTTTTCACCCAAATTCGACACAAGCATCAGAACTATTAAAGGGATATTCTGCCTCTAGACATCTTATCCCATATGCAAAGGATAGGAGATAAGTTGTCTGATCAAGGGGGTCCCGCAGCCGGGACCCCCGCGATCTCTGTGCAGCACCCGGCATTCGTTTAGAGCGTTGGGTGCTGGGGGCGAGGGGGTCGTGATTTCACAGCTACGCCCCTCGTGATGTCACACCACGCCCCTTCAATGCAAGTCTATGGGAGGGCAATGCAAGTCTATGGGAGGGGGACCTCCCACAAACTTGTTTTAAGGGGGCTGTTCTCACAAGGGGCATGACCGTGAGTCATAGCCCCTTGCTGGCCACTCCAAACATTCGGAACAACATTTTCCTGAACGCTGGGGCAGCAGAGTACACTTTTAACCTCTTAAGGATGCAGGGCGTACCTGTACGCCCTGCGCCGAGTCCCGGTGTTTAAAACGGGGTCGTTGTGCTGCGGTATTAACCCTTCAGACGCAGTGATCAAAGTTGATCCCTGCGTCGAAAACAAAAGTAAAAGCTTCCCGGCAGCTCAGTCGGGCTGATTGGGACTATCGCGTTAAAATCGCGATGTCCCGATCAGCTAGGATGCGAGCGGAGGCCCTCTTACCTTGCTCCATCGCATTTGATTGGCGTTCGATTGCTACAAGCCTGAGCTACAGGCTTGAGCAATCAACCCCCTATTACGCTGATCCATGCAAAGCCATGGCTTTGCAGGCATCAAGGTAAAAGATCAGTGTGTGCAGTGTTATAGGGAGCTAGAACAATGCAAAAAAAAGTGAAAAAAAGTTAAAAAAGGTCATTTAACCCCTTCCCTAATAAAAGCTTGAATCACCCCCCTTTTCCCATAAAAAAAAACTGTGTAAATAAAAATAAAAATTCCAAAAGTTCAAAATAGTGTATTTTTGGTAACTTTTTATATCATAAAAAAAAAAAAAAAGCGATCAAAAAGTCCGATCAATACAAAAATGGTACCGATAAAAACTTCAGAACACGGCGCAAAAAACGATACCGGCTGGTACGCGGAAAAATAAAAAAATTATTGGGGTCAGAAGATGACAATTTTAAACATATATATTTTCCTGCATGTAGTTATGATTTTTTTCAGAAATACGACAAAATCAAACCTACATAAGTAGGGGATCATTTTTACCGTATGGACCTACAGAATAAAGATAAGATGTCATTTTTACCGAAAAATACACTGCGTAGAAACGGAAGCCCCCAAAAGTTACAAAATTAAATTTTTTCTTCAATTTTGTCGCACAATTAATTTTTTTTTCCATTTCGCAGCTGATTTGTTGATAAAATCACTAAAGTCACTGCAAAGTAGAATTGGTGGTGCAAAAAATAAGCCATCATATGGAATTTTATGTGCAAAATTGAAAAAGTTATGATTTTTAGAAGGTGATGAGGAAAAAATAAAAATGCAAAAACGGAAAAACGCTGAGTCCTTAAGGGGTTAAGATGTTTTAAACCAAAATACAATTGACAATTCCTGTTTTTGTGAAATTTGCCCTGGCAGTTCCAAGTTCCTGATCTAATTTGGAGGAGTCAAGGCTGGTGAGGTTTTCGACTGATGTCACCTATTGACATCTTTGGACAGAGTGTTCAAAAAAATGCCATGTTTTGCTTACATTGACCATACAGCACTCACTTAACGCTTCAAACAGTACCCAAAAGAGGCCATCCTGTACAGGGCTCAAATCCTGGGATAAAAAGTGTGGGAACTCAATGCAAGATTTCCACTCAAGGGCTGATCCTGCAGGACCCCTGCTAATGGGAACAGTGTTCCTGCTGTAGAAAAAGTGCAGGAACTCGGTCCCCATGCCTTCCTGCAGGACTTGAGCTCTGATTGTACCCAAATAAACAGTGCCCATTTAGTGCTGCACCACATCACTACCAGGACCCTTGGGAAGCATGGTTAGTCTTACATTGGCTTTCTTTCAGTTTAATGAACTAGGCCTAGATCTAAATACCCTGGCCAAATGCAAAGTGGACTTTCGGCCCCTTCATCTTGGCAGTCAAAGCTAGTAGAAGATAGTGTTAAGTGGCATAGGCCATATTCGAATTCGCGATATTTCGCAAATATATGGATGAATATTCGTCATATATTCGCTAAATTCGCATATTCGTAATATTCGTGTTTTTTCTGCATATGTGAAAATTTGCATATGTGAAAATTTGCATGTGTGAAAATGTATGCACTTTATAGCAAGTATACCAGTGTAACTTGATAGAAGCAGCAGAAAGGAGGGATCAATATTCGCGAATATTCGCGTATGCAAATATTCGCCCGGCGGTCTCACACAGTAGTATTAGAGGCTTCTTTAGACCACACAAGCTGGAAGCAGAGAGGGATGATCACTGTGATGTGTACTGTGAAAAAAAATATTTGTCATTTCGAATATATAGTGCTATATTCGTGAATTCGCGAATATGCGATATTCGCAAATAAAATTCGAATTCCGAATATTCGTTTGCAACACTAGTAGAAGATACCCCAGTTGGCTCAACCCAGTAACTAACCTGGGCATGTCAGATCCTCAAAACATCTGAGATCCTCAAAACATCTTGTGCCAACTTAGGTTATATTTCTTCCTTGTTTTGTTGCAGGATCTTGGAACTCTTGACCACATCTGCAGCTTTTCTAGATTTTCCATGGAAATTTTGCCCCGCTATATACATTCTATGCCAGCCCACAGAATGATGCTGAATTAGTTTGGCAGCTGAATTGGTCATCACCCAGCTTTGCCAGGACAATATAAACCTAATCACCAGCTTAAATTTAAACCTGATTTTTTTTTTGTTAACCCATTAATAGTGTGAAGGCTCCTGGGTTATGCACCTCCTGAGCGCCTGTAGTAGGATCAGCCGTCTCTCCCTTCATTAGTGTATATCCATTTACAGCCTTTTTGTATAAACTGCATGGGTTCCACCTGACAGCTCTATATCTGGGCCACTAAGATTAATTTCTCAGCGGCCTCCACTCCGCAGCCTCCGCTCCAGCCACACGGAAGGAGATGCACTTTAATTGTTCAGGGGAAAACTCCCCAAAGAGTCAATGATTAAGATGCCGCCGAGTATTAACGCTTTGCAGGGAAAAATGCAATAAAACAGAAATCCAGGGGATAATTCTGAAATGAAAAAGGATTCTTGGTGTCATTATACAACCCAGCTACCTCTAAATACCCACTATATATACACCGGGCCCCCTCCCCGATCCCGCGTGTATATACACGCTGGTAAGAATGTAGCAGAGGGGTCGAAGAGACGTGATCGGGCAGCCCGGCTCGCCCCTTATTGTTTGTCTTATATTCCAAGACAATATATATTCCAGCCATGTCTTGTGTGAAGGGTCTCGGTGCGCGCTGACATTGTGAGTGTCAGACCCAGATCACTTTAATCAGAGAGTGGATATGCATGATATCACGGATAAGGGACTTTAATCAAAAAATCCGCTGGTCTGGAAACGTGACGCAGTCTGCCAAACACTTCATCCCCGCTCCTTGTGTCACTGCCAAGATTTTTATTTCATGAATATGCATCGGACATGATATTACATTAAATTGTGACATTGTTGTTTAGTATTAGGGATTTAGAACGGGAGAAGGAAAAAAATAAAATAAAAAAAATTAAATAAAAATAGACTTTGTCAAAGTTTTCTACAATTGAACATTACCGGCACCACATCAATTTTCACAGTTTAGTTCTCAGACGGGATTGAAGTCGCAAAGCGCAGAGTCCTGATGAAAATGCTAATTGTGATCGGTGGTGGGCTTATACCTGGAGGAGGAAGGGTCCCCATCCTGCCCGGACAGTTCAGTATGTATCTAATAGCTTTAGGTGAATGGAACAAGTTATGAGAGGCTTTATACTATCTATCTATCTATTGTAACGTCAGCGCTCCGGCCAGACACGCGAGTACACGCGAGTACTCTCCTCTCATGTTCTTGCTGCTGGCGAGGCTGGTATTGGACGCGCTCGCATGCAAGTTCCAGCCCATCACTTGCCTCCCTGGTCTTCCATGTTCTCAGTCCCGGCATGCGTGCCCCTGCCTCCTAGGGCGCTGGAGCTCTTACATTTAAAGGGTTAGTATGCCCTTAATTAGTGAATTTACCTGCACCTTCTGTTATAAGTATCAGTTCCTCCCATGACTCCCCGCCGGATCTTTGTTGCCTTAGTGCCCTAGAGAAAGCATTCTGTGTTCCAGTGTTCATGTTTATCTGTGTACCTGATCCTTGTTCTGTGACCTGACCCTGCTACTGTGCCACCTGCCCTGACCTTCAGCTATCCTGACCACGTCTTGTCTTTATCCTTCTGTACTATTCTTCATCCCAGCAACCTGTGTGGATGAGTCGTGCCAGGGGTAACGACCTGGGTGCCTGCTTCCGCAGCAAGACCATCCCGCTTTGCGGCGGGCTCTGGTGAAAACCAGCGGCCCCTTAGACTCTGCTCCCTGACACAGCTCACATCATCATCCACAGAGGTCCAGGGGATCCACCACCTGCCATGACCCTTACATCTATCTATCTATCTATCTAATCTATCTGATATCCATCTATCTATCTCATATCTATTTATTTATCTCCCACCTTTTATCTATATAGTGATGGCTTCAAATGAGATTAGGATTCCTGTCCTTCTCCTATCTATCTATTTATCTATCTCATTTCTATCTATCTATCTATCTATCTCCTATCTATCAATCTCATATCTATGTGTATATTTATCTACCTCCTACCTTATATCTATCCAGTGTTGGTCTTGGATGAGATTGGGATGTCTGTCAGTCTGTCTATCGATCTATCTATCTATCATCTTTCTGTCTGTCTATCTATCTATCTATCTATCTAACTATCCATCTATCCATCCATCTTTTTGTGGCATGACCTCTTCAAAAGTGGTTATTATTTCCTCAGCAGTTCTTAAACCAAGGTCAGGACCTAATTTTTCACTGAAGATAACACCAAGTTGGGTAGTAATTGTCCTAGCATGCTGCTAAGGGTCTCTGAGAAGCCCCTCTCTATCACATGCCACCCACCTTATGTATCTTTCAGAATTGCACTAGTGTTGGAACTTTTTGTAGATCTGCACCACGCTCAACAAGTTGGTGGGGCTTGGTGTGAAGGGGACGTGGATTTGCGTAAATTGGGTGTGGTTGCCTTACAGACCTTATTTACTATCCAAATATGCTAGCATACATAAATTGGATTGGATATCTATGTTAGCAGCAGCCTCAGACGCACTTAATCTATCAAGAGTCATCGTCCTCTTGACAAAGCCAGTACAGTAGTAAACTGGTGAGCGATTACTGAAAGGGATACTCTGCTGCCCCAGTATTCGGAAACATTCTGTTCTGAACGCTGGGTGGGTCGTGACGTGATGCTGCGGGAGTCAGACGTCACGGCCTTGCCGCTTGTGACGTCACGCTACACCTCCTCAATGCAAGCTATGGGAGGGGGCCTGGCGGACACCACGCCCCCTCTCATAGACTTGCATTGAGGGGGCATGGCCATGATGTTACAACCCCCGCAGCCCACATCCAGTGTTTGGAACAAAATGTTTTGAACGATGGAGCAGTGGAGTACCCCTTTAAGACCAGCATATGAAATGCCAGTCTTGGGGTACATTCGTGTAAGGCGGGAGAATTTCAAAACTGCCTCATTCCACATCCCAGTAGTCAGCTCCAAACCCTATTGATTTCAATGAGCCAACTGAATTCATCTAGTATCTGCAGTCTGTTAATTTTCCTGACCATATCCGGATTTTGAACCAGACTGAATACTGTGGTCAGATGCAGTTTTCAGTCCGATTCAAACAGTCCGAAAAATGAGCCAACCAAAGACACTAGCTGAAGTCAATAGGGTACTGCACCATTACAGGATGGATATGGCAGGAGGCGATTTTGAAATTCTCCTGCTGGCAGATTTGCAAGATGAAATGTTAATTCCCCCCTAAACATTTTACTATGGTGCACAGGATGAGTAATTCTGTTGAAATTGTCCTTTATACCCCTCCAGTCCACTTCTCAGGTATCTTGAGGCTCACTACCTTCTCACTTCCAGCACAATGCTGAGTGCCAACACCTTGCCCTCTGAACAATGTTACGCTCTACATGGGCTGTCACTGACGCTGGACTCTTCTTCCTACAAGTTCCCATTCAAAAAACTATGCCTATTCTGGCATAGTCAACCTAAAACAAAACACAAGGGAATAACAAAGTGAGGAACACATCAATGGGAGGTAACAACATATTGGAAAAAGACAACTGTAGCGTAAGGGGCGCAGGCACATACATTTCCCCAGAGTTTAACCAGTCCCTTGTACTTCTCTTTCCTGGAAGTGTACCAGTTGGTCAGGACTTGAGCTATGCCATGTCTGCCAACAAAACCACCTCCTATGTCTGCTGGACCGGCTCCTACACTTCTGTAGCTTTGTGCTTCTAAAGTGGTTTTGGAGAAGAACTAAAGTAGATAAGGTCTTGTCTGGGTCTAGATAAGTCTTGCCTGGGTCTAGATAGGTCTTGTCTGGGTCTTCAAAGGTCTTGTCTGGGTCTACATAGGTCTTGTTTAGATCTAGATAGGTCTTGTCTGGGTCTACATAGGCCTTGTCTAGATCTAGATAGGTCTTGTCTGGGTGTTTATAGGTCTTGTCTGGGTCTAGATTGGTCTTGTCTGGGTATAAATAGGTCTTGTCTGGGTCTAGATTGGTCTTGTCTGGGTATAGATAGGTCTTGTCCGGGTCTAGATTGGTCTTTTCTGGGTATAGATAGGTCTTGTCTGGGTATAGATAGGTCTTGTCTGGGTCTAGATTGGTCTTGTCTGAGTATAGATAGGTCTTGTCTGGGTCTACATAGGTCTTGTCTGGGTCTACATAGGTCTTGTCTAGATCTAGATTGGTCTTGTCTGAGTATAGATAGGTCTTGTCTGGGTCTACATAGGTCTTGTCTAGATCTAGATTGGTCTTGTCTGAGTATAGATAGGTCTTGTCCTGCTATAGATAGGTCTTGTCTGCGTAGAGATAGGTCTTGTCTGGGTATAGATTGGTCTTGTCTGGGTATAGATAGGTCTTGTCTGGATCTAGATTGGTCTTGTCTGGGTATAGATAGGTCTTGTCAGGGTCTAGATTGGTCTTTTATGTGTATAGATAGGTCTTGTCTTGGTCTAGATAGGTCTTGTCTGGGTACAGCTAGTACTTGTCTGGGTATAGATAGGTCTTGACTGGGTATAGATAGGTCTTTTGTGCTACCAGTATCCCAATCAGGCCTGGAACAAGGAGTCAGAGGAGTAAGTTGCAAAACTCTTCAACTCTAGGACGCCATATAGATTGGGGGAAACTGGCACCTATCAGACCCCTTACCATATCAGACCCCTTACCAAGTCAGTGATATCCAGCGTATTCTGAATAGGGGCCCAGGGGTTCCAAGATATGCCTCTGACTGCTTGTATTATTCTATTGCATTAAAATAACATATGTCATGTTACTGAAGGCAACCAGAAAGGACATCACCCCCGGGGATGACTGTACCCTCATTTTCTCCTGCAGTCATTCTCTATCCTGGATCTTGGACAACTCATTTTCACACTTCAAGTTTTATGAAATTAATGTTTTTTGGCTCCGTGCGTTGTGATCAGCGCCGCAGATTAATTAATCGCACTATATCATGGTTGGCTCCGCAGACTCATCCTCGTGCAGAGCTGGACGGACCGGACTCCCCCACAAGCCAGAGGTGTATAGACTAAGATGGGGGGCCGTGAATTATGGCTCCCCGGGACCAAAAGGCGGATGAACAGAGAGAAGCATCGATGGAGGAAAAGTGTCATTTATAATATAAGAGTATTGTTATTCTATAAGAAATTACCTTATTTACCGTATTTATCGGCGTATAACACGCACTTTTTAGGCTAACATTTTTAGCCTAAAGTCTATCTGCATGTTACACGCCGATAAGCCGCTGCAGTTCAATGATTTAAAGCGGGCGCTTTAAATCATTGAACTGCAGCGGCTTTGTAGGTGCAGAGACCTGCCATCGCTGCCGGCTTCTCTGCCCTTGCCTGTCCTGGGGCCTAGAGCCCTGCTGCCGGCCCTTCTCTCCCCCTGGCTATCGGTGCCTATGCCCCATTGCCGGCGCCGATAGCCAGGGGGAAAGAAGCGGCGGCGGCAATGGGGCAGCGGCGCTGACAGACAGGGGGAGAGAAGGGGCAGCGGCACCCATTGCCGGCACCACTGCCCTGTTGCCTCCCCCATCCCCGGTTGTATAATTACCTGTTGACGGGGTCGAGTCCGCGCTGCTTCAGGCCTCCGGTGTGCGTCCCCTGCGTCATTGCTATGCACTGCACAGCGCGGCGCAATGACGAGTGACGTCATTGCGTCTCGCAGCGCATAGCAACGACGCAGGGGACGCACACCGGAAGCCTGAAGCAACAGGTAATTATACAACTGGGGATGAGGGAGGCAATGGGTGCCGCTGCCCCTTCTCTCCCCCTGGCTATCAGCGCCGCTGCCCCATTGCCGGCGCCGCTTCTCTCCCCCTGGCTATCGGCGCCGGCAATGGGGCGCCGGAACCGATAGTCAGGGGGAGAGAACGGGCAGCAGCGCAGATAGCCAGCGGGAGTGAAGCGGCGGCAGCAGTGCTCTAGACCCCAGGAAAGGCAGGGGGAGAGAAGCGGCAGCAACAGCCTCTCTCCCCCTGCCTTTCCTGGGGGCTTCTGCGGGGTCAGAAACAGTGTATCGGGGTATACGCATGCACACACACGCACCATCATTTTACCAAGGATATTTGGGTAAAAAACTTTTTTACCCAAATATCCTTGGTAAAATGAGGGTGCATGTTATAGGCCGGTGCGTGGTTTACCCCCGATAAATATGGTATATAAAGAATTATACAAACAATATTCACAATAATGCTCAGTGACTGCACATTTTATGTGAATATACATCAGTATGTATCTATCTAATCTATCTATCTACCTACCTACCTATCTATCTACCTAGTAGAGATGATAAAAAAAAATTTTAATTCGATTTGGCCGATTCGCAGAATTTTCAGAAAGCATTCAGTTTGGTCCGAATTTATTCGCGGCTCAATAGTGGTGCAGAACACTTTGCCTCGTCTTGTGAAATAATACTGTTATTCAGTATGACATGCAGATTACAGGCATCGCTATTAGAATCACTGCCGCAGAGCGTCTGGCTGTGGCAGATTTTAAATGTACTTTTTATTTAATTTAATTTGCATTTATTTACATTTTTTGATTACCCATTCTGGTGAGCATTGAGCTGGCGGTCTTCCGCAAGCCGAGATACCACCTGTTCCAGCCCCTGCCTCTAAGCCACCCCCCCCCCCTGACTCCGAAAGTGCGAATGTTTCTTTAATCAGTTATGGTTCATTGTTATCGCTCCAAGCTGTTTCATTGGATTCTTGTGATAATTTTGCAGGTAATATGACGTCGACGACCAAAGGGCCTCAGTCTTGAAAAGATTACATAGATTTTTTTTTATTTAAATGTAATCTTTATATTAGTATCCCAAGTTTAATGTCCCGGCATTTACTTTGAACTAATACTGTATGACCACAAAAAACAATCTAACAAGGAGTCACATGGTGGCACAATGACAGAGCATAGAGGTGGCAGTGGCATGAGGAGACCATGATCTGACAGAATGACACAACCTAGAATTGGTGACAACAAGAGGAGACCATATAGTGGCTGAATGACACAGCCTGGAGTTGGGAGCAGCATGAGGAGACCATAGGGCCTCACAATCCCTAAGATAAAAAGATGAATTTTCAAATTTTAATTGTAGATTTATGGTAGCTAGTGCTACCATAAAAATGTTTAGGTAATGTCCCAGCAGCAAGAGAACACAATATAGTGGCTAAATGACATTGCCTGGAGTTGGTGGCAGCATGAGGAGACCATATAGTGGCTGAATGACACAGCCTGGAGTTTGTGGCAGCAAGAGGAGACCATATAGTTGCTGAATGACACAGCCTGGAGTTGGCGGCAGCAAGAAGAGACCACATAGTGTCTGAATGACACAGCCTGGAGGTGGCGGAAGCATGAAGAGACCATATAGTAGCTGAATGACACAGCCTGGAGTTTGAGGCAGCAAGAGGAGACCATATAGTGGCTGAATGACACAGCCTGGAGTTGGCGGCAGCATGAGGAGAACAAATTATGGCTGAATGGCACAGCCTGGAGTTGGCGGCAGCAAGAGGAGACCATATAGTGGCTGAATGACACAGCCTAGAGGTGGCGGAAGCATGAGGAGGCCATATAGTGACTGAATGGCACAGCCTGGAGTTGGCAGCAGCATGTGGAGAACATGAAGTGGCTGAATGATACAGCATGGACTTGGCGGCAGTATGAGGGGACCATATAGTGTCTGAATAACACATCGTGGAGGTGGCGGCAAATTGAGGATAACATATAGAGGCTGAAAGCCTGGAGGTGGCGGCAGCATAAAGAGAACATATGGTGGCTGAATGAGACAGCCTGGAGGGGGCAGCAGCATCAGAAGTACTGAAAGTGACCCGGTGACAGAGAGGTGCAGTGGGTGAAAATACCAGTACTCGGTGACAAAGGTGGGGGAAAATTGGTCTGACGTAGAGGAATGTTTGTAACTGAGGAGCAGCGCCTTAAATCTGTTTTGTACTATCCATATATGTGAGGTGTTGGTGTGGCACCATGGTCAATCTATTTTGATGCATCAGGTGTTGGTGGGTGGAAATCCTGGCTGATCCATGCCTGATTCATCTTCACAAAGGTCAGTCTCTCCACATTTTTCATGGACAGACGAGTTCTCCTTGGGGTGACTATGACCCAGTCGCATTAAACACCCGATCTAATGGTACACTAATGGCGGGGCAGGACAGCTTTTCCAGGGCTATTTGCAGCCACAAATCAAGTTTGGCTGCCCAGAAGTCCAGCGGATCTTCAATGTTTGTTGGCATGGCCATGTCAAGGTATGCCACCACCTGCTGGTTCAGGTCCTGCTCCATGTCTACCTGCTGCTGATGAGTTGCTTCACTATACGGGTGAAGAAAGATACTCATCAGCGACTGGAGACTCAGGCTGCTGCTGATTGAGCTGGTACTGCTCCTGCCACCCCTCCCCTCCCCAGCAGCCATGGCAGTGGAAGGTGAGCGCAGAAGGCCCCCCGAGTCAGACCTGCTAGTGGATGGACCATGTCGCCGATAGGCATCGGCCAACTGACTACGTAGGATCTCTCTGTAGTAGGTCAGTTTGTCCTCCCTCTCAGTGGGTGTAAAAAAGGCCCCCATTCTGGGACGGTAGCGAGGGTCCAATAAGGTGGAGATCCTGAAGTCATCCCGCTGACGAATTTTGACAATTCGGGGGTCTCTACGCAAGCAAATGAGCATGCATCGTGCTATTTGCACCAGTGACTCGGAGGGACTACCTGCCTCCATCTCCACTGCATACTGCCACGGTGTGTCTGGGTCCTCTGTCTCACCTTCTTTATAACCCTCCAGCTCCTCTGGCTCCTCCTGCTCCTCCTCTCCTGTTCGATGACTAGAAACTCCGGACATCTCATCCAACCTAAACTTTGCTCCACTCTGCCCCTCATCCTCCTCCTCCAGTTCAGCCCCAACAGGGCTCATGTAGCCTTGAGATGTAGGCGCAATGTCTCCATTGCCGTGACCAGCCATTGTTTCGATCATTTGTTGTAGGAAATGTAGGAGTGGAATTACGTCGTTCATGACGTAATCCAGGCGACTTACAAATAATGTGGCTTCCTCAAAGGGCCTCAGCAAACGGCAGGTGTCACGTATGAGCTGCCACTGGTTCACATTGAAGTTACACAGGGGAGTACTCCTATCTGCTTGGATCATCAAGAAATCGGTGATGGCTTTTCTCTGTTCGTATAGTCAGTCCAACATATGGAGTGTGGAATTCCAATGTGTAGCAACATCGCCAATCAGACTATGTTGGGGGATACCATTCTGACTCTGCCGCTCAAGGAGGTTGTGCATTGCGGTTTACAAGTGGCTGAAGTGCATGCAAAGTTTCCTTCCCATTGCTAGGATGTGTTGCAAATGGGGGTAACACTTCAGGAACTGCCTGACAACCAGATTGAACATGTGTGCCATGTTCTTCCCTTTGTCAGTCACCATGGTTCCCATTTCCAGTTTTCGTGCAGTAAGCCATGCTCCAATTTTTTGATGAATTACTTTTATCAGTACCTCCCCTGTGTAACTCCGTTCACCAAGTTAAACCATGTGAAGTACAGCGTGACACTGCCATGCCCTGCATACATGGGATGCTGAAGGGGCACTGAGACTTGTCCGTGCAGTGGAGGCTGAGGACACGGTGGAGGATGAGGAGGTGGAGTCACACACTGTCACAGGACCAATGGCCTGAGAGAGTGGAGGCGGAAGTGGCGTAGCCTGTCCAAGTTTCTGTTGTGGCTGTGCCGGAACCACATTCACCCAGTGGGCAGTAAAGGACATGTATTGTCCCTGAACGTAGTTACAGCTCCACACGTTGGCGCTGCAATGCACTTTAGTAGACACCGACAGGCTCAAGGACTGGCCCACCTTCTGTTGCACAAAATTGTGCAGGGCTGGTACTGCCTTTTTCGCAAAGAGATGACGCTTGGGACTCTTCGACTCGGCACAAGCCATCAGTTCTCTGAAAGGTGCAGAGTCCACCACTTGAAAAGGGAGGGACTGCAGCACCAGCAACTTAGACAGGAGCACATTCAGCTTCTGCACCTTTGGATGAGTGGGCGCATACTGTTGTCTCTTGGACATGGCTTCACCCATGGATTGCTGGCAGAATGACAGACTTAGAAGTAGGAGGAGCAGGAGCATCTGGAGCAACAGAAGATGGGCATGACACACAGCTCCCTTCGGCTGAGCTGGTGGAGCCTTGGCTGGCTAAAACAGGGAGCGGCGTGCCACTGGTTGATGCAGCAGACTGGGCCACCACATCGGAGCCACGGTTCTCCCTGGCCGCTTTATGGTGATGCTGCATATGTTGACGCAGGGCCGTGGTGTCAACAGGTTAACATCCTTCGGATGCTTGATGAAAAACTGCCACACCGCCGATTTTCGGCGATTAGATGATTTTCCCACCAACAGTCCGCACTGATTGACTGCTACTGTTGCGGGGCAGGTTTGGCAAGACTTTCCACTTCTGCCACCATGCTGACAGCCAACCATGCTACCACCTTGCTGGCTCAACTGCTGCCTCCCGGGCAACCTGCAACCCTATTCTCCTGATGAAGATGAAGCCCCTTCTCCACCCGGCTCCCAAGTGAGTTCGGCTTCATCATCATCGAGTTGTGTCTGCACGTCACTGATGTCCTCCTCAGGTTCCTCAACAGTGTCTGCTTCAGGAGCCTGAACTCTTGCAACACCAACTCCCACGCCACTCTCCTCATCACTACTTGCCCACCTAGCGGAGGAAATGGCGGATGTCTCCTCCACTTCTTGGCTGTGCAGTAGCTGCTGACTGTCCACTAGTATATCGTCCTCACCGAATAGTGGAGCTGAACCCACAGCATAAGATACTTCTGTGGGGGAGGGAACAGCATAGGACCGAGGCAATGGGAGGACAGGGACTGCTCCCGGGCCTTGCCAACTGAGGGCTGTGTCTGAGGAACCCACGACTGTTGACTGGGGGTGTCAGATGTCACTTGTGATGAAGTGGATGACCGTGTTAACCAATCGACGATGGCAGATGGGTTGCTGGTTGAGACATGACCGCTAGGTGATACCGGGAGCTCAGGCCTCTTGCTGCGACTTCTGCTGCCACTCACCCCTAGTCTGCTGCTACCTCTGCCTGATGAATTTAGACCTCTGCCAATCCTCTGTGAATGTCCTGGCACTTCTCTGCCTGACATACTTAGTGTGCATATGAGGGGAGGACAATGCGTTTCACTACACTTAAAGCAGTATGATTGAGGGTGATAAGCAGTTGCCTGGAGTTTCTTGCAGGCAATGAATTGACACAGCTCCTAGAAGAGTTGGGCCTTAAAGGCCATTCCTCAGTCTGTTAGAACAGACTCCAGACACCCCAGGATTGGCACCCAATGGGAGTAAAACATCGGGGCAGTGGTTTTGGCTGTGAGGCCTTTAACTGGGACTACGACAACCCACTTGGTGTAGTGATCCACATGGTTAGAGCATAAGTGTCCCCGGACCGGGTTGGGGACAACTTGACATGGTCTAGCGCGACCAACTGGTTAGGCCTTTCACTCTGGATGGAATGGAGAGGTGCTCTGGCGTCCTTGCGCCCATTCTTGGTGAAGTTGCAGACAGCACACTCACTGCACTATTTCTCAATGTCGCTACGCATACCAATCCAGTAAAATCTTCGCCTCACAGTAGCTTTGGTCTTGTGGACTCCAAAGTGTCCTGACTGATCATGGCAGACGTTAAGGACCATCGCTGCGTCTCTTCAGGGTACAGGGATTTGATGAAGTCGTTCACCTGAAACAGAATCAAAAGAGTTTCGGTACAACAGTCCCTTGTGTACGAAAAGTCACTTCCTCTGTCGCCACAGACGCTTCAACTCATAGTCGCTCTGGGCCCAGCGTAGGTGGGTTGGTACCTTTTTTAACAGAAGGTAGTCCAACAAATCCCCCTTGACTCGACTTTGGTCCTGCAGAGTCTTCCAGTTACATAGGTCTTCCTGGACCTTCTCGGACCTGGATCCACCCTCTTCAAAGGTGGTCGCAGTATTCTGACTTACAAATCTCTGGTAGAACGGGGGCATCTCCACGTCTTCACGGCGCAAAAAAAATTAGCCTTCATACCACTCCGTACACAGAAAAATAAAAAAGTTATAGGGGTCAGAAGAGGACAATTTTAAATGTATTATTTTCATACATTTAATTATGATTTTTTTCAAAAGTATGATAAAATCAAACCTATAGAAGTAGGGTATCATTTTAATCGTATGGACCAACAGAATAAAGGTAAAGTGTAATTTTTAACGAAAAATATACGGCGTAGAAACGGAAGCACCAAAACTTACAAAATGTATTTTTTTCTTAAATTTTGTCGCACAATGATTTTTTTTCCCGTTTCGCTGTCGATTTTTGGGTAAAATAACAAAGTAGAATTGGTGGCACAAAAAAATAAGCCCTCATATGGATTTTTAGGTGCAAAATTGAAAGGGTTATGATTTTTAAAAGGTAAGGAGGAAAAAACTAAAGAGAAAAAACAGAAAAACGCTTGGTCCTTAAGAGGTTAATACATTGTAAGTCTGAATCCGTAGTGACTGACATGGTTGCTTGGACTGCAGTTGGGACATTTGAATGGGGCAGTATAGGCCTGACTGTCGCCCATGAGGGCTCCTGAGCAGGTGCAAAGGGAATACAAACATCTTTAGACTCAGTCCCGGACTCAATTACTTGGATAGCCAGTCTTTTAAATGCGGGGAAGGACAGACTGGGGTTCTGAACTGCTAACATTCTCAACTGGGCTTTGTCACACCTATTATGAGCCCCATCAATAAACCTGTCCATTAAAACCTTGTTGCCCTGCTCGGGCGTGATACCATCTATTTTTTGAACAGTCTCTAGGGCATTCTGTAGGGCTATGGCATAAGCTCTCAGTGTCTCACCTGGTTTCTGCCGTCTCTCATACAATCGGAGACGTACCTCTGACGGAGAGCGTGGCTCAAATACCTGGTACAGTCCTTCAAAGATCTGCTTGGCAGTCATCTTCTCAGAGGCGGGCCAAGTATCGACTTCCTCAAGTGCTAGTCCCTGTAGTTGTCCCGTGAGCAGCTGCACCTGTTGAATAGGAGGGACAGAGTAAAAGACAAATAAACTCTGGATCTTCTCTTTAAAATCCCTCAGGGTGAAGGGGTCTCCGTGGTAGGTAAGGAGGACAGGCTTCCCCATGATTATCTCTTGGCAATATGCTGCAGCGGCTTAGTCTGACTGGGCTGGGATACCCGGGGTGGCGCTCCCCCACATGATGGCAAGTACCCAGGAACACTGCTGGGCACTAAGGGGTTAATGTGACTCACCACCAGTACCGGAGACCTACTTGCAATCGTTGTTGTCCGCAGAGTCTGCGTTGCAGCGGGTATCCGGTCAGAATTCGCAGAGCAGGACACAGCCACCGGAATCTCCAACACGGCTACGCACATGGGACTTCCTGTTTTGGTCCCTTCTGCAGCGGGCACCAGTAAAATGTCTGCCGGCCAGAAGGACGTCATCAGCGCAGCACTGACTTACGGTCCTCCGGCAACAGGAGGCGGATCTTTAGTTCCTCCCCGCACAATAAAGAGGCGTCACTGCTGGGGACTGACGGGGTGGAGCGCTCCAGTGCTCCACCGCTCCAGCACGTGGGAAATGCCGGACTCTCTTAACCTCTTAAGGATGCCGGACGTACCTGTACTCTCTGAGCCCGGTCCCATTATATAACGCGGGGTCACGCCGTGACCCCGCATCATACTGGGTCGGTCCAGGCGGCTAATGATAGCAGGGAACCTGGGCTAATAGCATGCGGCATCGATCGTTGTGCCGCGTGCTATTAACCCTTTAGACGTGGCGATCAAAGTTGATCGCCGCATCTAAAATGAAAGTGAAAACTTAGGGGTCAGGAGATGACAATTTTTAACGTATAAATTTTCCTGCAAGTAGTTATGACTTTTTTCAGAAGTACGACAAAATCAAACCTATATAATTAGGGTATCATTTTAACCGTTTTGACTTACAGAATAAAGAGGTGTCATTTACAAAATTGTGTTTTTTCTTAAATTTTGCCACACAATTAATTTTTTTTCCATTTTGCCGTGGATTTTTTGGTAAAATGACTAATGTCACTGCAAAGTAGAATTGGTGGCACGAAAAATAAGCCATCATATGGAATTTTAGGTGCAAAATTGAAAGCGTTATGATTTTTAGAAGGCGATGAGGAAAAAATGAAAATGCAAAAACAGAAAAACCCTGCATCCTTAAGGGGTTTAACCCTTTGACGTACACAGTTTATAACAGCAACTAACAGTTTTTCTTTCACCTCCCCCACTACTTTATCAGCGCCCGCTAATAACTCTTGGCAATAAAGACAGTCCCAAACAATTCTCTGGGGCAAACTTTTCCGCAACTGCATGCGATTTCTTTGGACACAGTTCAGACTCAGACTAGGGGGGAGGACTTGCGGCTTTATGGTTAAGGCACACACCTTTATCCTGTTCGTGATGCCAAAGTTGTGGTGATGCCAAAGTTGTGGTGTGACCACGGGGTGTGAAGGGTGTAGGTGGATGGGGCAGATGGTATAGCCTAGGGGCAAGGTGTTATTAACCCCTAATATTCGTGACGCCAAAGTGGTTTTTCCAGTAACCACCCGAATGATCGCACCGCAATCTTAAGGTTAGGCAGGGCAATAATAGTACAAGACCAGGTAAGGGTTAACGGTAGGTTTACTGAGGTTAGACAGTTGTTAAAGTCTTTACAGCTAGGCCAGAATCCCAGAGAGTCGACCAGAAACACGGAAAAGGCCATGCAGCTTGCTGGACTTGCAGCACTTTTGGGTCAGACTTCAATACAGCCACTTTGACTATAATTGACATAATGTTGGGCGCCAATATTCGCATTTTAATCCTGAATATCGCAAATCTGCGAATTCGTGAATATATTTGCTGTATATTCAAAATTGCGAATATTCGTTTTTCTGCATATGCACATATTCGCATATGTGAATATTCGCATATGTGTATATTTGCATCTTCCTTATTTTCCCTTGTGGGCCAATTAGAATGATTCAAATACATTTGTCAGAGGTTATCAACAACATCCCTAGCAACCAATAGTAAAGTTGCCCACCCCCTCACTGTTTTCTTCCTCGAATACACGAATATGCAAATATTCACATTCTTTTGGCTGGCCTTTCACAGTATCTAGGCCCTTAAGACTTTAACAGGAACAAAATAGAACACCATTGAGATGTACTTATGTTGTATGCACTTATGAGGGGAGGACAATGCGCTCCAGTATGCTTAAAACAATATTTGTGTACAAAACCAGCAGTACACACCAGTGCTGCAGCACACAGTCAATGTGTACTACACCTAAAATTGCACTTTCTATCTCAATCTCACTCCCTTCCCTATCTGTGCTTCTAGGCTGGATTTGGGCTTGAGGTGAATCGCTGCTGTAAAAAAAGTTTTTCTGTGCAACATACTGTTCTCTGTCCCTCTCTGCAATAGAACGCTGATGTGACTGGGAGATGAATCGCTTCTGTAAAAAAGTTTTTCCATGCAACACACTGCTCTCTGTCCCTCTCTGCAATAGAACGCTGATGTGACTGGGAGGTGAAACGCTGCTGTAAAAATGCTTTTCTGTTGAACACACAGCACTGCCTGTCCCTCTCCCTCTCTCTGCAATAAAAGGCTGAAGTGACTAGCCGCAAGATGGCTGCCAATTATATAGGGCTGTGACATCACAGGGGTGACTGACTGCTGATAGGCTGCATGTGATTCAAGGTCATCCTGCCGACCCTTGTTCCCAGGATTCCTTTTCCCATGTCTCCACATGTAGATCCTCCATTTTAGATGCTCTGGAGCCTGGACCACACTAAATGGAATTGCGGCGATATTCCCATTCGTTGCAAATCAAATTTTTCCTGAAATTCGTAATAAATTTGGATTCTTCAGATTCGATTCGCTCTTCCCTACTATCTATCATCTATCTCACATTTAATAATTTTTGTATTCTATTTAATGTTTAGGCTGATAAACTTCATGGAAATGTTAACTTTGCTAGCTAATAGTTGATCTAACTGTCTATCTATTTATCTATCTATCTATCTATCTATCTATCATCTATCTGTGGTGACCCACGGTGTATGGTGGAACCACGGGGTGTAGCGGTGTAGGTCGTGGGGCCAGATGGTGTTTACACCTGGGGCAAGATCTTGTTAACCCCTAGTGTTCATGATGCCAGAGTGGTTTTTGAGTACCGGAACCACACGAACGGTATGTCTGCTATTCCGATGGCTAGGCAGTGAAAGGAGAGTCCACAACAAAGTTAAGGTTTAACGGAGGCTTTACTGAGTTTAAACAGATAGAATTATCTTCACAGCTAAGCCAGATTCCCAGAGAGGTGGCCAAGAACCCAGAAGGACCTTGCAGCTTGCTGGGACCAATTAGACTTGTAATAGACTTGAGAGATTTGACTTCAGGCTTGACTATAGGCTGGACTTGACTATTTGTAGTGACAGCAGACATAGACTTTTGACTTACTGGAATGACTGTAGCTTTGCGGCCTTCCAGATGCTGGTCACTAGCACTGAGACATCTGTACTGGCTGGTTCTCAGTAAAGGAAGAGAAGAGAGTGAATTGTAATGGCCGCCCCTTTATATAGTGGGGGGCTGGACTAATGCCCATTGGTCAAGCTGCGGGTCATGGGTTAAGATGGTGACCTCTGGGTAACATCACAACATAACATAATGTGACATTTCACAGGTCCTTTAGACAACTAACAGGTCCTTTATACTAGCTATACATTAGGACACTGACTACACATAAGGTAGGATAAATAACATTATAGAAACAGCAGGGGAGACCCTGCAGGGGAGCCCCCAGGTTACCGAGGGACTCAACCTGACAGGGCCTAAGTGTAGTGCAGGACCATGTCCTGGGACATTACATATCTATCTGTCTGTCTGTCTATCTATCTATCTATCTCATATTTATCTATCTCATACAGTATCTATTTATCTATCTATCTCTCATATCTATCTATCTCCTATTTATCTATCTCATATCTATCTATCTATCGATCTATCCCTATCTATCTCCTATTTATCTATCTAATATCTATCTATCTATCTATCTATCTATCTATCACATATCTGTCGCTATCTATTTCTTTCCACATATCAGATCCTCATCCCTTCTGCTCGGTTGCCTGCCGTCAGCTCGACCCGTTGTACAGTATGTATGAGTAAGGTATGTATACTTATTTCGCATTTGTTGCAAATCGAATTTTTCCTGAAATTCCTAACGAATTCAGATTCGTCAGATTCTTTTCGCTCATCCCTACTATCTCTCGTCTATCTCACATCTAATAATTTTTGTATTCTATTTAATGGTTCAGCTGATAAACTTCATGCAAACTTTGCTAGCTAATAGTTTATCTAACTGTCTGTCTATCTATTTATCTATCTCATATCTATCTATCTATCTATCTCATATCTATCTATCTATCTATCTATTTATCTATCTCATATCTATCTCATATCTGTCTATCTATCTATCTTTCTATCTATCCCATATCTATCTATCTATCTATCTATCTATCTATCTATCTATCTCATATCTATTTATCTATCTATCTCATATCTATCTATCTCATATCTATCTATCTGTCTACCTATATCATATCTATCTATCTATCTATCTATCATCTATCTATCTCCTATCTATCTATCTATCTCATATCTATCTATCTATCTATCTATCTATCTCATATCTATTTATCTATCTATCTCATATCTATCTATGTGTCTGTCTATCTCATATCTATCTATGTGTCTGTCTATCTCATATCTATATCTATCTATTTCTTTCCACATATCAGATCCTCATCCCTTCTGCTCAGTTGCCTGCCGTTAGCTCGACCCGTTGTACAGTATGTATGAGTAAGGTATGTATAATAATGTATACTTATTTATTGTTTTTTATTTTACTTGTCCCCGGGGATAGTCTGCGCTACCCACACTAATTGTAGGTTTTTCTGCAAATGCAGCGTGAATCATTTATAAATAAAGAGATTTTAAAGTCCCTAAAAGACTCCCCACCGGGCTCTGTATTCTGGCATAAAATAGCTGTTAAATGGAGTTATTCTGAATTAGCTTTTTACTGGAAAGTGAAGAAAATACAAGGGGGGGAAATGGAGAGAAAGTTTTCTTTTAGCGTTCAGTAATCTTTTACACAGCCACTCTGTATAAATGACAACCAATTTTCATAATTCAGGTTTTAGCAAAGAAATAACCTGAAGTGGCTAAGGACGGAAGGAGGGGGTTGTTATAAAAGCTTTGCTTTCAGGAACGCAACGTGAGGTGTCAATGCTAAGACCTGTGTTGAGACCGGCAAGTATAATTTCAGCTTTGTAATAAAAACAGAGGCACGAAAGCTCAGTAACAAATTTACACCCACCCTCCCACGCGCGCAGCTTGGCAAGCTATTTTTTCAGCAATTTTACTTTTTCTGATTAGTTTAATGTATAGATAACAAAAATAAAACACGTTCGTCCGGAGAGAGAGGTGGTGGCGGCAGCGGCGGTGGAGTCAAGTGAGTCACCTGGAACGTGTTTAGCTCCACTATACAAATAAAGGGGCCCGAGAACAAAAGGGAGAGGAGTATTCCGGAAAATTCGGCCGTTTTTTGAGTGACAAATTGGCCTGTCAATCAGCTGCTCCCTCATTGTATCGTAAGCAGTAAATAAAATTATCTGTTCCGTGCATATGTTCCAAGGCTCTCAGCTCTGCAGAGTCATCTTCACAGATAAACGGTTACCTTGATAGACTCATATCTAATTATCTCCTGGTTATTGGAAGACAAGCTAAACAGTGTAATTTCCAGACACAATCTTTCACCCTACCACATCCTTCTAAGGTTGCCTGAGTTAATAAAAGAGGGAGGAAAGGGTCTCCATTCAGGATCCTCATTTATTAACCAGCTATTTAGTTTGTCTCTCACTCTGGAGGACCCAGGACAAAGATAACCCATTGATTTCAATAGAGATCGCGTAATACTCGTTTCACCTGTGGGAGCACTGCAGCCCTTCTTTTTTTTTTTCATAATAAAACCTTTTTTTTTATATCTAATAAATTAACATATATTGGTTAATACCAATATATACTGTTCTGTGGTTTTTTATATGCTTTCCTTTACCAAAATGTCAGCTCTGTTGTCTTCATTAGCCTTCATCAGACTTCCTGTTCCTGCTGTACTCTCTATCTGGGAATTTAGCCACCTCTATCCCGCAGTGTGAGAGGCTCCTGTGGGTGTAATAGGAAGGAGATAGAAACAAAAATAGAGAAACAGAAACATAGCCGCACATCTACCATTTGTATTTTGATCTACTTGCTTGAGATAGAGTTGACATCTAGAGTGTATAGCAGGAAGTATATTACTAGGCAGGAAGTGGGTCAATAAAGACAACAGAGCAAATAGTTTGCATCAAAAACAATCGGAACATGTGGTGTTCCAGCTGCTACCCATTAAAATTCTCCTTACCTGGGTAAATAGTCAGTTCTGGCTTGGCTTTGCCAGGACCTCATGTGCTTCATTTAGCGCCTGTCTTTGCTAGGCCTGCATTCACATTGGTCACATATATCCTACATAATGTAAGATACAGTCCATTTTCCTCATCCCTGGTCAAGTCTATGCTGTGAGGATACATTCGAATACATTTCAGCCCCAAGAGGGAAATGTTTTTTCTTTCAAGAGAGGAGAAGTTGTACAAATGTCTCTCTGCTTTACACCAATCCTTATTTTGGGTTAAATGATTAGGTCAGTGCTGTCTGTCTGCCAAGTCAGAACGACTTCCTTGGATGCGCCTTTACAAGTGTTGTGGCACACATGACTGCCAAAGAGTGAGTACAGTCCTATTTTGCTCCTTGCACCACTGAAGAGTCTCATCCAGAAGTCTCATTCCTGTGCTTCACTGACAAAAAGTTGTGGGTCGCAGAGTAACATCAGGTTAGTCCACCACGGTTAATAGATGATAAGTTGTCCTTATGGGAAAAACATTTTAAAATCAATGTCCACCCCCCATCACCACCATCATGTCATACTCATTGGAATCAAGAAAGCTAAGAAATAAGGAGTTGTTTGATGAAGTTTTTAAACCTGTATTTGGTAATCTTGGCTTCCATGATGTTTTTTTCCCAAATATATTTTGAGTAGGAACTTTAAAAAGACCTTTCCTATAGCTCTACCAGCAATGGAAAGAGAATGTGCACTACAACATGTTAAAATAAAGACGAGACGCCATATATAATCATATAACATTACCTTTTGTATAAATATTTTTCAAGAAATCTTCCTTGGTCTTCACCATAACCTTCACCCAACCTCTTTGTTTGTATAAAAATATACATTTTTGCTAGGGATGAGCGAATTCAATCTGACGAATCCAAATTCGTTCCGAATTTCAGGAAAAATTTGATTCACAACGAATGGGAATATCGCCGTGATTTGATTGCACGAATCACTTAATTAAACTTCAGTTAGTGAGGTCCAGGCTCCAGGGCATCTAAAATGGTGGATCCACATGTGAGGACATGGGGAAAGGAATCCTGGAAAGGCGGGAACAAGGGTAGGCGGGATGACCCTGAATCACATGCACATGCAGCATGCATCAGTAGCCCGCCCCCCCCTGTGATGTCACAACCCTATATTATCGGCAGCCATCTTGCAGCCAGTCACTTCAGCCTTTTATTGCAGAGCGAGAGAGAGAGAAAGGGACAGACAGCGCTGTGTGTTGCACAGAAAAGCATTTTGACAGCAGCGATTCACCTCCCAGTCACATCAGCATTCTGTTGCAGAGAGAGGGACAGAGAGCAGTGTGTGTTGCACAGAAAAGCATTTTTACAGCAGCGATTCACCTCCCAGTCACATCAGCGTTTTATTGCAGAGAGGGACAGAGAGCTGTGTGTGTTGCACAGAAAAGCTTTTTTACAGCAGCGATTTACCTCAAGCCCAAATCCAGCCTAGAAGCACTGATAGGGAGTGAGATTTAGAGAGAAAGTGCAATTTTGGGTGTAGTACACAGCAACTGTGTGCTGCAGCACTGCTGTGTACAACAACTGAAAGGCTACTAGTAGCCAGCCAGTTAGGGTGGGCAGAGCACTAAAGCATATTGTCCTCTTTTAAGTGTAACCTGTTCGTACATCTAAGTGGTGTATCATTTTGTTCCTGTTAAAGTCTTAAGGGCCTAGATACTGTGAAAGGCCAGCCAAAAGTACACACCTGCTGGTGTTGTAGACAAATACTGTTTTAAGCATAGTGGAGTGCACTGTCCTCCCCTCATAAGTGCATACCACATACGTACATCTAAGTGGTGTTCCATTTTGTTCCTGTTAAAGTCTTAAGGGCCTAGATACTGTGAAAGGCCAGCCATAAGTACACACCGGCTGGTGTTGTAGACAAATACTGTTTTAAGCGTACTGGAGCGTATTGTACTCCCCTCATATACTCACTAAGTATATCAGGCAGAGAAGTGCCAGGATGTGCACAGAGGAGTGGCAGAGGCCTAAATTCATCAGGCAGAGGTCGCAGCAGACTAGGGGCTAGTGGCAGCAGGAGTCGCAGCGAGGGGCCTGAGCTCCAGGTATCAGCTAGCGGTCGTGCCTCGACCAGCAACCCATCTGCCGTCATCGATTGGTTAACACGGTCATCCACTTCATCACAAGTGACATCTGACACCCCCAGTCAACAGTCAGTCGGCTCCTCAGACACAACCCTCAGTTGACATGGCCTGGGAGCAGTCCCTGTCCTCCCACTGCCTCTGTCCTATGCTGTTCACTCCCCCACAGAAGTATCATATGCTGTGGGTTCAGCTCCACTATTTAGTGAGGACAATCTACTAGAGGACAGTCAGCAGCTACTCCCCAGCCAAAAAGTGGAGGAGACATCCGCCGCTTCCTCCACTAGGCAGGCGAGTAGTGATGAGGAGAGTGGCATGGTAGGTGGTGTTGGGAGCGTTCAGGCTCCTGAAGCAGACACTGTTGAGGAACCTGGGGAGGACATCAGTGACATGCAGACACAACTCGATAATGATGAAGCCGATCGTACTTGGGAGCCGGGTGCAGAAGGGGCTTCATTATCATCAGGAGAAGAGGGTTGCAGGTTGCCCGGGAGGCAGCAGCTGAGCCAGCAAGGTGGTAACATGGTAACATGCCGGGGGTAGACCACCTGCTTCGTGACAGCCTATCTTCCCGGGAGGTAGTGGAACAGGGGTTCCTGGAGTTGGCAGTAGCAGTCAATTAATGCGGACTGTTGGTGGAAAAATCAGCTACTCGGCGGTGTGGCAGTTTTTCATCAAGCATCCGCAGGATGTTAACCTGGCCACATGCAAGATGTGTCGGCAGAAGGTGAAGCATGGCCAGGGTCCCAATGTTGACACCACGGCCCTGCATCAACATATGCAGCGTCACCATAAACCGGCCTTGGAGAACCCTGGCTCCGATGTGGTGGTCCAGCCTGCTACATCACCCAGTTGCACGCCGCTCCCTGTTTCAGCTAGCCAAGGCTCCACCACCTCAGCCAAAGGGAGCTGTTTGTCTTACCCATCTTCTGTCGCTCCAGATGCTCTTGCTCCTCCTACTTCGAGTCACTCATTCTGCCAGTAATCCATCGGCGAAGCCATGTTCAAGAGACAACAGTATGCATCCACTCATCCAACAGCGCAGAAGCTGAATGTGCTCCTGTCCAAGTTGCTGGTGCTGCAGTCCCTCCCTTTTGAAGTGGTGGACTCTGCACTTTTCAGAGAACTGATAACTAGTGCTGAGCCAAGGTGGAGAGTCCCAAGCCGTCATTTGTTCGATGGCAGGACCAGCCCTGCACAATTTTGTGGAACAGAAGGTGGGCCAGTCCTTGAGCCTGTAGGTGTGTACCAAAGTGCATGGCAGCGCCGCGGTGTGGAGCTGTAACTGCAGTCAGAGACAATACATGTCCTTTACGGCCCACTGGGTGAAAGTGAGTCCTGCACAGCCACAACAGCAACTTGAACAGGTCATGCCACTTCCGCCTCCACACTCTCAGTTGGTCCTGTAACAGTGTGCGACTCTACCTACTCATCCTCCACCATGTCCTCAGCCTCCACCGCATGGACAAGTCTCAGTGCCCCTCCAGCATACCATGTGTGCAGGGCACTGCGGTGTCACGCTGTTCTTCACATGGTTTGCCTTGGCAAATGGAGTCACAAAGGGGAGGAACTGCTAAATAGTGTTGAGCGGCATAGGCCATATTCGAATTCGCGAATATTCGCGAATATATGGACGAATATTCGTCTTATATTCGCGAATATTCGCATATTCGTTATATTCTCGTTTTATTTTCGCATATACGAATATTCGCGTATGCGAAAATTAACATATGTGAATATTAACATATGCAAGTTTAACATACGTGAAAATTCGCATATGCGAAAAGTAGCATATGCGAATTTTCGCATATGCGAATTTTAGCACGCCAGTCTCACACAGTAGTATTACAGCCTTCTTTACACCACACAAGCTGGAAGCAGAGAGGGGTGATCACTGTGATGCGTATTGTGAAGGAAAAAAAAACAAAAAAAAAACAAAAAAAAACGAATATTCGTAATTACGAATATATAGCGCTATATTCGCGAAATTCGCGAATTCGCGAATATGCGATATTCGCGAATAATATTCGAATTGCGAATATTCGCGAGCAACACTACTGCTAAAAGTCATTCATCAAGAAATCAAATCATGGCTTACTCCACGGAAACTGGAAATGGGAACCATGGTGACCGACAACGGGAAGAACATCTTGCCTGCGCCGCGACAAGGAAGCCTGAGACATGCGCCCTGCATGGCACACATGGTCAATCTAGTTGTCAAGCGGTTCCTGAAGTGTTCCCACCATCTACAAGTCATCCTAACAATGGGAAGGAAACTTTGAATGCTATTCGGCCACTCGTACACCGCAAAGCACACCCTCCTTGAGCTGCAGCGTCAGAACGGTATCCCCCAACATAGTCTGGTAGAAATAGGGAGAGGTTCCTGTGTTGGGGCCACCCTTTTTGGGGCGAGTAACACTTGCCAAGAAGGGAATTAAAAAATGCGAGAGTAGGGCCTTACAGGGGAAGTTTTTACCCACATCGGTTACAATGGACTATATGTTGTTCCCTTCCACCTTTTAGAGGACTTTGCATCACATCAATACTTGGTGGTGTAGGTGGCACATGGTGTTTTTTGCACACCTTTCCTTTTGCTTGATTAAAAAAACATTTTTGGGTCAATATATTTTATCCTAAGCATATTATTAAAAGTTACGTTTTACGTAATGCATATCCCCAATACTTGTGGACACTAACACTTTTATAAAAGAGACAGTCTTCTACTGCCTTCCTGCCTCAGCTACTGTTCTGATCCTGCCACCCGCCTGATGCCACACATCTAATGCCAAGTTCTCCTTTTTTTCACCCACCTTCATGCACCCTCTGCACAGGGCCACTTTCAGGACTCCTGATGCTGCTGCTGCCACCTCCAGGCTGTCTCATTCTGCCACCATATGTTCTCCTTGTGCTGATGCCACCTCCAGACTGTGTCATTCAGCCACTATATGTTTTCCTCATGCTGCCACCTACTCCAGGCTGTGTAATTCAGCCACTATATGTTCTCCTCATGCTGCCACCAACTCCAGGCTGTGTCATTAAGCCAATATATGGTCTCCTCATGCTGTCGCCAACTCCAGGCTGGGTTATTAAGCCACTATATGGTCTCCTCATGCTGCTGCAAACTCCAGGCTGTGTCATTCAGCCACTATATGGTCTCCTCATGCTGCCGCCACCTCCACGCTGTGTAGTTCAGGCACTATATGGTCTCCTTATGCTGCCACCACCTCCATGCTGGTTCATTCAGCCACTGTATGGGCTCCTCATGCTGCTGCCAACTCCAGGCTGTGTCATTAAGCCACTATATGGTCTTCTCATGCTGTCACCAACTCCAGGCTGTGTCATTCAGCCACTATATCGTCTCCTCATGCTGCCGCCAACTCCAGGCTGTGTCATTAAGCCACTATGTGGTCTCCTCATGCTGCTCCCACCTCCACGCTGGGTTATTCAGCCACTATATGGTCTCCTCATGCTGCCGCAAACTCCAGGCTGTGTCATTCAGCCACTATATGGTCTCCTCATGCTGCCGCCACCTCCATGCTGGGTCATTCAGCCACCATATGATCTCCTCATGCTGCCGACACCTCCATGCTGGGTCATTCAGCCACTATATGGTCTCCTCATGCTGCTGCCACCTCCATGCTGGGTCATTCAGCCACTATATGGTGTGCTCATGCTGCCGCCAACTCCAGGCTGTGTCATTCAGCCATTATATGGTCTACTTTTGCTGCCGGGAACTCCAGGCTATGTCATTCAGCCACTACATGGTCTCCTCATACTGATGCCACCTCTATGCTCTGTCATTGTGCCGCTCTGCGACAGTGATTCTAATAGCAACCCCTCTGATCTGCATGTCATACTGAATAACAGTATTATTTCACTAACCCAGCACACACCCCATGCATGTTACAGCAAGGCAAAGTGTTCTATACCCCTATTGAGGCTCTCTGTAGGCCAGAATTAGCCGGTTTTAATAGCAATTTGCTGCAAATAAATTCGGACCAAAGCAATTTTGAGGGGAAAATTCGGTGAATCGGCCGAATTGAATTTTAAAAAAATTCGCTCATCTCAAATTTTTGCATATAATGGTCCCTTGTTAAGATGTTTTCTATTGATATTAATGCATCTATTATCCCATCATAATACATATGTAAATGCTTGTTTTTCACATACTATGATATTGGCCATGAGCCAAGGGTCAAAGATCACATGCGCACAATGAGACGTGAATTGACTGTCCTTGATCAGCCTATTGTTAGGTACTGCAGCTTAGAAGAAATTCATATACATATGTGAATAAAATAAGTATTGACCAAGATGTCTCAGAAGCTTTTATTTTTATGCCCAAGTATAACAAGGCAAGGAAGAAACTGAGATACGTAACAAATGCTACAAGAAAATAATAGCTATTGAACAATACAGTGTGTAAAGGAATGTCAACCTGAGAGAGCTAAGTGAAAGATCTATCTATCTATCTATAAATAAACAGGAGAATACAGCAGCACACTGCTAGCACACAGATACAGATAAAACATGAAATGCTATACAGCTATAGTGCAAAAAATGAAAATGAAAAAGTGAGGTACTTAGCTGTATGCCAGGTCCATGCAGTAGTTTTGGTATCAGTAGTGCTGGCCAACTTATCCTTGTTTGTGTTATACATATGGGGGAGTGGCTACCTCCATGTTGGCTCCTGCACCCCACCCACCTCTATTAGTTGTGTATAAGGTGCTGGACGTCTCAGACCTTGCAATGCCTGTTAAACTGATTTCACAGAGGCATATTCACAGTGTAGGGTCCGTCCCAATGAGGTCACCTTACCGTGGTGGGATGGTCCAAACTATTTGGCCGCCAAATTGTGAGCTAAGTACCTCACTTTTTCATTTTCATTTTTTGCACTATAGCTGTATAGCATTTCATGTTTTATCTGTATCTTTGTGCTAGCAGTGTGCTGCTGTATTCTCCTGTTTATTTATAGACAGATAGATCTTTCACTTAGCTCTCTCAGGTTGACATTCCTTTACATACTGTATTGTTCAATAGCTATTATTTTCTTGTAGCATTTGTTACGTATCTCAATTTCTTCCTTGCCTTGTTATACTTGGGCATAAAAATAAAAGCTTCTGTATATTCTATGTATATGTATATGTATATTCTGTATGCCAGGTCCATGCAGTAGTTTTGGTATCAGCAGTACTGGCCAACTTATCCTTGTTTGTATCTATCTATCTATCTATCTCATATCTATCTATCTCATATCTATCTATCTATCTACCTCATATCTATCTATCTCATATCTATCTATCTCATATCTATGTGTCTCATAACAGTCTAGCTATCTATTATATATCTGTATATTTATTATATATCTGTATAGCTATCTATCTATATATCTATTATATATCTGAACAGAAGTGTATAGGCAGCACAACCAAGCTTGAAGATAGTAGAGAGTCGGGCTGCAGGCAAGGAACACAGTCCCAGTTGCAGACTGTGTATAGAGATCCGGTTATAAGAAATCCAGCAGCACACCCAGGTATAGGTAAACACCTGCAGTGCTTTATTGACCCATGTCAAAGGTGCAACCTTTCGACAGTATCACACCGTCATTATCAAGCATAGTGCCATAGCTATACAATTGACTATGTATACGGTGCTCAATTAGTGACATCATCAATTAAAATCAGTGCAATATCATATAAACAATGTATAAAAACGTGACATTCCAAGTACATGTAGTGCATATTACAGCAAGAGCGAATATACAACTCTGTCAGCATCACATAGATTTGTGCGATTTACATATAACTTGTATAATACAGTGATAAAATAAAACATTTCTTAAGTACAACACCTGTGCTTAATCTAATCACCTTAAAAACAAAACATTAGGGAGCGGATCCACACTCACCTAGGCTCCCATACACGCCATTACAGCGTCCACCATCTCCATGTCCGGGTGTCCGCGTCACCCACACGTGATCTGACGTACGGTCACATGATCCGTACCTCCGTTCACGCATGCGCACTAAGTATAGCAATGCCAATTTTAGCATCTTACTATAGGATATCTGGCACTGTATTAAGTATATATGTGTGTGAGGAAAAATAAACCATAAATTCCAGTGTATTTATACATGTCCTGCAAGTAATAAACTCCAATATGTTTGTCCAAAAAACATGTATAAAGTAAAAAAGAAGGGGGAATATATATATATATATATATATATATATATATATATATATATACATATATAGCGGTTTACCCAATCTCGTATGGGCAGATAGAACAAAGTGATCTGTCCACCTAATGTGAACAGGATTCATCATGTGTGTAATGTAATAATCTCCAGTAAAAAAAATATTGACAAATATAAATGTACATAGTTTAAATAATATAAAATATAAGCTTAAAGGGATACTTCGCCCCTAGACATCTTATCCCCTATCCAAAGGATAGGGGATAAGATGTCAGATCGCCGGGGTCCCGCTGCTGCGGACCCCGGGGATGGCTGCTGCAGCACCCCGATATCATTACTGCGCAGAGCGAGATCGCTCTGCACGTAATGACGGGCAATACAGGGGCCGGAGCATCGTTACGTCACGGCTCCGCCCCTCGTGATGTCACGGCCCGCCCCAGTCAATACAAGTCTATGGGAGGGGGCATGGCGGTCGTCACGCCCCCTGCCATAGACTTGCATTAAGGGGACGGGCCGTGATGTCATGAGGGGCGGAGCCATGACGTCACGCTGCTCCGTCCCCTGTATCGCCCATCATTACGCACTGAGCGAATTCGCTCTGTGCAGTAATGATGGTGGGGTGCCGCAGCGGTGATCCCCGGTGTCCCCAGCAACAGGACCTTTGGATAGGGGATAAGATGCCAGGGGCGGAGTACCCCTTTAAAGGGGTTATCCAGCGTAAGTTGATTTTAGTACGTACCTGGCAGACAGTAACGGACATGCTTAGGAAGGATCTGCGCTTGTCTTGGGCTAAATGGCTATGCTGTGAGATTACCAGAACACTGTGGCTAGCTTTCTCTGAACTTGTATTTCCTGTTTTCAGTTTTCTTGTTTGCCTACAAATCTCATGATACCATTTTCCTCCTTCCCACACATCAGCTACCCCACCCATTGAAACATAAATGAGCTGCAGACCTGTGGTTTTCAATCAGAGTGCCTCCAGCTGTTGCATTACTTGCACATTGCTCTCTCCACCCATTGAAGCAGACAGGCTCCCTGTCATCAGCTGGGAGTCAGGTCTCGACCACATTGCAAGCTGGGAAAAATCCAAGACAGCAGTCATTTTGTATGCTGTTAAAAATAAATATTGGGATGAAAATCACATAAGAATTGTGAGAAAACCATCACACACAGGTAAAGACACTATATTATGAACTACACTAACTTTACAGCCCCTGTAGCATAGTCAAATATATTCTTTTTCCCGGAATACCCCTTTAAAGTGAAACACAGTGTACGAATGTAAGTATAAATCAAACAATGTGGTATGGGTAGACACTATAAAGTAATCTGTCTACCTAATGTGAACAGTGTTCAATATATCTATAATATTCTAATGGACTAATCTCCAGTAAAAAATAATAAAGAAAAAGGAATGTGGGTGTGCTATACACTTGTAGTGAAAGGTAAGTAATATATAAAAACATTGAAAAAACAAACAAACTAATAATACTAAAAAAAAAAAAAGAAAAAAAAAAAACAAAATTACAAAAATGTTTACAAAATAATGAAAATATTAAAAAAATATATATGTGTGGGCCCAAGATAAATATAATAGTAAAAAAAAAAGAATTATAAAAATATAACAAAGTGTTTATTAGAAAATTAGTGCATATATATATATATATATATATATATATATATAATTGTGAGCCAGAGCTAGAGTATATAATCCCCAATGTATTTAAAATAATAACTAAATAATATTTTTAGACAAAACTCTCACATCACACACACACACACACATACATATATATATATATATATATATATATATATATATATATATATATATATTTATATATATATATATATATATATATAGTAATAATCACATCTATAGATCCAGTAATTGACGCAATCATGGGGACTCGTGAGCCAGGTGAGTGTTCAGGATC